>NW_028227263.1:142830397-142913164 GCF_978045245.1 Mus caroli
CACATAGTGTAGCCAGGTTACACTTCCTTTCCCCTTATAAGGTCATGTCCGGCAGCACCTGGAATTTCCCCTTGTGCAAATGAAGTTTTTTTTTTTTTTTAATTTTATTTTTATTATTATTATTTTTTCCGAGAGAGGGTTTCTCTGTATAGCCCTGGCTGTCCTGGAACTCACTTTGTAGACCAGGCTGGCCTCGAACTCAGAAATACCAGTGCCACTGTGGGCTGGTTATCCAGGGTTCTGTAAGAAAGCAGGCTGAGTAAGCACGAGGAGCAAGCCATAAGCAGCATCCCTCCATGGCCTCTGCATCAACCTCTGCCTCCAGCTTCCTACTCAGTTTGAATTTCTGTCCTGATTTCAATCAAAGAAAGATATGAACAGTGTTGTGGAAGCCAAATAAACCCTTGGTGTTTCATCACAGTGATAGTAACCCTAACGAGGACATAGTGTTATTTAATACATTTCTGGGGGTCAGAGAAGTGATTTGTGCTGTGAATACAGCAGGAAAAAAAAAAAGACCTTGAACATCCACTTTAAGTGGACAGAGGTGGGTGGGGCCTGGATGTGTTTGGAGTGTGAGATTCCTTTCCTGGCTTTCTGTGCTGGGAATGGAAGTTTCAGGAAAGAAAGAAACTGCATCTTCAAACTGAACATTCTTCATGGATGACTACCCAATTAGAACCATAATTGTGTGTGTGTGTGTGTGGGGTTAGCATCTTGCAGGACTGTGAACCCCAAGATTATGTTATTGACTGGAAAAACATGTTTTTAGTTGTGGTGTGGCTCAGTCTTAATACCTTTAATCCAAGAGTTTTCTGCTTGAACATTTTAAACTGGATTAGAGTCAACCTGTTGACAGGAAGTGAACATAGGATTTTAAAGAAAAAAAAACCATAGAGCTTATGAGGGAGTCAGAAGGGCTGATAGATACACCGGAAGTAGAAGGGAGGGACCTGAGTTTGAAGGAGGTGTTTTGGAGATGGGCTTGAGGGAGGGGATTCTTTCTGGGACATGGTCTGAGAAGGAAAGTGAGCCGGGTGCTTCCTCTGCCTCTCTGAGCTAGCAGGCTTTCACCCCAGCATTTGGCTCTAGAGAGTCTTCACTGGTAGAATGCAACGGTTGAGATTTTGTTAAAAACAACGCCCAAGTGCTTGAATTAAAGGCAAACCACCAAACCATGTCAGGTGATTATTCAAGATTTCTCATCTTGTTTTCCAGCAGAGTTTGGATCCCTCCACCAGGCATAAAGATGTTATGGCAGAACCTCCATCAGTTTGGCCAGAAGTTGGTTCGCCGGCGGCCCCTGGCGGCAAACGAGCAGTCTGAGTCTTCTTTGTCTCGATGTCTGACCACTTTGGACCTGGTGTCCTTGGGTGTGGGCAGTACCCTGGGTGCAGGCGTGTATGTCCTGGCCGGGGAGGTGGCCAGAGAGAAAGCTGGACCATCCATCATCATCTGCTTCTTAATTGCTGCCCTGTCTTCAGTGATGTCAGGACTGTGTTACGCGGAGTTTGGAGCCAGGGTACCATGCTCGGGCTCCGCATATCTCTACAGCTATGTCACAGTGGGCCAGCTGTTGGCTTTCGTCACTGGCTGGAACCTAATACTCAACTATGTCATTGGTGAGGAGATGGGGGCAGGGTTTTATATAAGTAGGCCAGGTTGGTCTTGAACTCTCTATGTTAACTGAGAATGACCTGAATTTTGCCTCTACTTCCTAAAAATGGGATCACAGGACTCCTTGTTTTATTTATGAATACAGGGTCTCATGTAGCTCAGGCTGTCCTTGACCTTGATATATATATATATATAAAACAGAAGAAGGCCTCAAATCCCTGATATACATGCTTCTACTTCACCACACTCAGCCTGCCAGGAATTCTTTTTCTCTTTTCTTTTCTTTTTTTTTTTTTTTTTTTTTTTTTTTTTTTGGTTTTTCGAGACAGGGTTTCTCTGTATAGCTCTGGCTGTCCTGGAACTCACTTTGTAGACCAGGCTGGCCTCGAACTCAGAAATCCACCTGCCTCTGCCTCCCAAGTGCTGGGATTAAAGGCGTGCGCCACCACCGCCCGGCTTCTTTTCTTTTCTTTTCTTTTCTTTTCTTTTCTTTTCTTTTCTTTTCTTTTCTTTTCTTTTCTTTTCTTTTCTTTTCTTTTCTTTTCTTTTCTTTTCTTTTCTTTCTTTCTCTCTCTCTCTCTTTCTCTCTTTCTTTCTTTCTTTCTTTCTTTCTTTCTTTCTTTCTTTCTTTCTTTCTTTCTTTCTTTCTTTCTTTCTTTCTTTCTTTCTTTCTTTCTTTCTTTGTGAATATCGAAGACAAGGGTTTCTCTGTGTAGCC
This sequence comes from Mus caroli, assembly GCF_978045245.1. Taxonomy (NCBI): domain Eukaryota; kingdom Metazoa; phylum Chordata; class Mammalia; order Rodentia; family Muridae; genus Mus; species Mus caroli. The sequence continues at coordinate 142,832,733 of NW_028227263.1, forward strand.
CTGGCTACATTTTTGAAAAATTCCTAGACTACCCTTTTTTTTTTTTTTTTTTTTTTTTTTTTTTTGGTTTTTCGAGACAGTGTTTCTCTGTGTAGCCCTGGCTGTCCTGGAACTCACTTTGTAGACCAGGCTGGCCTCGAACTCAGAAATCCGCCTGCCTCTGCCTCCCGAGTGCTGGGATTAAAGGCGTGCGCCACCACGCCCGGCTTAGACTACCCTTTTGTTTGTCATTGCAGTGCCTGGGCTCAAACCTAGGGCCTTGTGTGTGTGAGACAAGTACTCTGCCACAGAGCTAAATGCCTATCTCAAGAAAGTCTCGTGAGATCTTTTTTTTTTTTTTTTTTAAGATTTATTTATTTATTATATGTAAGTACACTGTAGCTGTCTTCAGACACTCCAGAAGAGGGTGCCAGATCTCGTTACAGATGGTTGTGAGCCACCATGTGGTTGCTGGGATTTGAACTCTGGACCTTTGGAAGAGCAGTCGGGTGCTCTTACCCACTGAGCCATCTCACCAGCCCCATATATCTTTTTATTTACTTAATTCAATTCAATTTTTTATTAATCATTTGTTTATATCTCAAATGATATCCCCCTTCCCAGTTACTCCTCCACAAGCCCCCCATCCCATCTCCCCTCTTCCCATCCCCTTTGTCTCTATGAGGGTGCTCCTTTACCCACTCAGCCACTCCTGCCTCACTGCTCTAGCATCCCCCTACTCTGGGGCACTGAGCCTCCACAGGACCAAGGGCCTCCCCTCCCACTGATGTCAGATAAGGCCATCCTCTGCTACATATGTATCTGGAGCCATGGATCCCTCCATGTGTACTCTTTGGTTCGTGGTTTAGTTCTTGAGAGCTCTGAGTGGTCTACTTAGTTGATACTGTTCTTTTTATGGGATTGTAATTCCCTTCAGCTCCTTCAGTCCTTCCCCTAGCTCAGGGGTTCCTGGACTCAGTCTGATGGTTGGATATGAATATCTGCATCTGTACTGGTCAGGTGCTGGTAGAACCTCTCAGGGAACAGCCATACCAGGCTCCTAACAGCAAGTGCTTCTTTGCATCAGCAATAGTATCAGGGTTTGGTGTCTGCAGATGGGATGGATCCCTAGGTGGAGAGATCTCTGGATGGTCTGGAACAGAAAGATTATGTATCTTGTGTACGATTTTTCACCCCTGTTCCTCACAGCAGAGATCGAGATTAGATATGTTTCTTTCTCTTCCTGTCTGTATCCCAAGGGTTCACTGTCTGCTTGTACATGAAGGTTCCTCTTTCTCTTGCAGGTGCAGCCAGTGTGGCTCGGGCCTGGAGTGCAGCTTTTGATGGCCTCATAGGGAACCATATCTCCCAAGCCATGCAGACGACTTTCCCTATCCAAGTGCCCAGCTTTCTGGCCAAGTATCCAGACTTTTTTGCGCTTGGTCTGGTGATAGTTCTCACTGGTGAGACAGGCTGGAGAGGGGTGGTGAGTGTGTGGGAGGATTGGAACTGGTAGAAGATATAAAATCCAAGGCACTGAGGGCAGAATGTGAGAGGTTTTTTTCCCATACTGGGGGCTGTGGGTCTGTAGTAAAATACTGAGTAACAACATGCCTAGCTTTCAACCACTGGATGTTAGAGGTACCCTCTTCCCCCTGTTACAAGCCAGGTGTTTGTGGTACCCTGTCCCTCCCCACCTTTCTGCTGAGATCCACTAATGTAGAATTAGCTTCTACTTCTGCAATTACATTGATTGATTGATTGTATGTGTGCGGGTTACATGCATACGGAGGTCACAGGACAAATTGTGGAAGTTGGTCCTCTCTACCATGTAAGGGCCTGGAGATAGAACTCAGATTGCCAGGCTTTTTGGTAAGCCTTTTTTACCTGATAAGACATCTTGCATGCCTTTCTTCTGTATGAAGACCAAATTAAAAAAAAAAAAAATTAGGTCTTACTTTATGTGTATATGTTTTGCCTGCCTGCATGTATTTATGTATACCAAGTATCTGCCTGGTACCATGGTGCCTGCAAAGGAGGTATCAAAGCCACTGTATGTGTTCTGGGAACTGAACCCTGGTCCTCTGCAAGAGCAGCCAGTGCTCTTAATTGATGAACCATCTGTCTAGCCTGACTTTTGACATTGATTCACAGTCTCCTTTCTTGTGTATCTGGGTTGATTTAACTCTTAGTTCCACCACTTTTGTCCTGGTATTGCAGGTGTGTGCCACCACAGCCATGTTAGGGTGCTTACTGCCTTCTTTCCATTCCCTTTCCCGCAGGAATCCTGGCCCTGGGAGCACGAGAGTCTGCCCTGGTCACCAGGGTTTTCACAGGAGTGAATCTTTTGGTGCTGTGTTTCGTCTCCCTCTCTGGCCTCATTAATGGCAAGCTACACAACTGGCAGCTTACAGAGGATGACTACAAACTGGCTCTGTTAGAATCCAACAGCACTGACAGGTCAGGAGTCACAAACAACACAGCTAGCTCAGGGCAGGAAGGGGTGCAGAGAGTCGGGGTCTGGCTATGGGCCCAAGTGAGGCATGTAGCATCCCCAAACTGTGCCACAACTGTGGAAGTTGTGTACAATTATGCAAAAATTATTTTAAATTTGAGACTTGTTTCTCTTCTTTTTTTTCCCCTTTTCTTTCCCTTTTTTCTTTCTTTGTTTCTTTCTTTTTCTTTTAGTTTTTTGGAGACAGGATTTCTTTGTGTATGTAGCCTTCCTTGGCTGTCCTGTAGACTAGGCTGAGATCTGCCTGCCTCAACCTTCTTTTTTTGTTTTTTTTTAGATTTATTTACTTACTTATTTATATAAGTACACTGTAGCTGTCTTCAGACACACCAGAAGAGGGTATCAGATTCCATTACAGATGGTTGTGAACTACCATGTGGTTGCTGGGAATTGAACTCAGGACCTCTGGAAGAGCAGGCAGTGCTCTTAACCATTGAGCCATCTTTCCAGCCCCCTGCCTCAGGCTCCTAAGTGCTGGCATTAAAGGCTTGTGCCCTGCCCCACCCCCATAAGCATATTTGTTTCTTTCAAGACAAGGTCTCCATATATAGCTTTAAAAGTCCTGGATCTTGCTGTGTAGAGCAGGCTGGCCTTGAACTCAAAGATCCACCAGCCTCTGCCTCCCAACTACCAGGAGTAAAGGTGTGTGCCACTATGCTATGCCTGGCAGGTTTGTTTGTTTTAAAGATTTATTTATTTATTTTATATATGTGAGTACACTGTAGCTGTCTTCTGACACCAGAAGTGGGCATCAGATCTTATTACAGATGGTTGTGAGCCACCATGTGGTTGTTGGGATTGAACTCAGGACCTCTGGAGGAGCAGTCAGTGCTGAGCCATCTCTCTAGCCTCATTTTTGGCAGTTGCTAATATTTATTTTTGTATGAGTGATTTTGACTGGATATATGTACATGCACCATGTGCATGCCTGGTGCATATGGAGGCCAGAAGAGGGAATTGGATTCTCTGTAATTAATGAGTTAAGCATGGTTGTGAACTTCCATCTCTAAATTGAACCTAGATCCTCTGGAAGAGCAGCCGGTGCTCTTAACTGCTGAGTCATCAGTCAAGTCTCCTTTATGGTGGTTTTTGAGGCAGGGCATCATGGATCTTAGCCTGGTATCTAACTTAGTATGTAGCGAAGGATGACCACAGTCTTCTGATTCTCTTGTTTCTATTTCCCAAGTGCCAGGGCATGTTGGGATCAAACCCATAATATATATGCTAAGCAAGCACTATACCAACGGAGCTATTTCCTAGCATCCCTTGTCCTGTATCTTCACTATTTTTGTGTTTTGAGATAAGGTCTTACTGTGTAGCCCAGGCTGGTTGGTTGTGAACCTTCAACCTTGAGTTCCTGAGTGCTGGGATTATAGGCATACCCCATCATGCCCTGTATCCCTGCAATGATTTCCTACTTTTTTCTCTTGCCACAGCTTGGGACCAATGGGCTCTGGAGGGTTCATGCCTTTTGGCTTGAAGGGGATTCTCCGTGGTACAGCAACATGTTTCTTTGCCTTCATTGGGTTCGACTGTATTGCGAGTACAGGTGAGTGAGCAGTAGTCCCTCTGTCTTATCAAAAGCATATACATGTAGGGCTGGTGGAGAGTTAGCCTGCTTTTGGGAGCATAGGAGGGGAGAGGGTGTGTGTGGTGGCCTGTGAGTGCTTCTGAATCAAGGTCTGTTCCATCCCTGCAGGGGAAGAGGCCCGCTGTCCCCAGCGTTCCATTCCATTGGGCATCGTGACCTCACTCTTCATTTGCTTTCTGATGTATTTTGGTGTTTCGGGGGCACTCACTCTCATGATGCCCTACTACCAGATTAACATCAACAGCCCCTTGCCCCAGGCATTTATCCACGTTGGATGGGGCCCTGCTCGCTATGCAGTAGCTGTGGGAACCTTATGTGCCCTTTCATCCAGGTTGGTATCAAAGGTTTTTCTCATTTGCTGCTAGATTCTCAGTTGTTCCAGCCTTTGAAATAGAAGAGAGGGAGGGGAAATGTCTTACATGGCTAAAGGAGCAGGGCCTGCCCATTGATACTCTCTGGTCTCTTATGTCCCTATTCTCTAATAACAGCCTCATAGGTTCCATTTTCCCTGTTCCTCGGGTGGTGTATGCCATGGCAGAGGATGGGCTCCTGTTCCGGAAACTTGCCTATGTTCATCCTCGAACACACACTCCGGTCCTAGCCACTGTCCTTTGTGGAATCATCGCAGGTAAGACAGCCAGCCTTACCAATTTCATCAGCTTGGCTATGCTCACTAGCAAATGCCTCACAGGTTTTATACCCACCTTTTGTTCTTATCACTTTAGCATTTATGGCTTTCCTCGTTGAGCTCAGTGATTTGGTGGACCTCTCGTCCATAGGGACCCTGCTGGCCTACACCTTAGTGACCTTCTCTGTTCTGATCCTCAGGTGAGACTCCATCATGCCTTGGCTGAGAGTTATGGGGTCATGAAGACAACCAGTTGCTTATCCTGGCTGTCACTTGTATGCGTTGGGGGCAGCAGGTAATGTTCCCATGTTATATCATTCATTCAGGTACCAGCCGGACCAGAACTTAAGCTCTTGTAAGAGGGAGAAGTCTGAGAGTGCAGCTGTGGAGCTGGAGCCTGGACTTGAACCTTCTTCATGCATGGAGCCTATTTCTCCAGAAGGGACTCCAGGGATTGCAAGGAGACTCTGTATCCCCACGAACACCACCCCGACTCTGAGATCTGGCCGGATTGTCTATGGATGTGCTTCCCTGCTTGGTGATCACTGGGACTTTACTCCTTGGGCATTTGGAAGCTGATAGCATGGGGTGGATGTAAGAATCAGAGCAGACAGGTTTGGTTGGATGTAGCCCAGTGTTCTGACAGACTTCTCCCCAACTTGACTTGTAGTCCTTCTTCTGATGCTCCTGTGCCTGATCCTGACCCAGTGGTCCACACAGCTATTCTCTGGGGACCCAGTTTTGATTGCCATGGCTGCTTTACTGTTGCTTCTTACTGTCGGGGTGATCACTGTCATCTGGAGACAGCCTCAGAGCACCACTCCTCTCCACTTCAAGGTAGGTGACTGACTTCTCTAAGATAATACACCCTAGGGAGGTGGTCATGCCTGACTTAAAAAGTCTAAGCATGTTTCACCTTACCATGGAAGGAAGGGGCAGGGACTGATAAAACCAGTGGATATGCTGGGCATGGTGGTCTTTGTCTTTAGAACTCAGGAGACAGAAGCAGGGATAGGTAATCTCTCAGTCTGAGGCGCTTGGTTTACACAGAGTATTTCAGGCCAGCAAAGGCTACATAGTAAGAGCCTGTTTCACAACCCCCTCCCAATACACCAATGGGCAGAGATCCTGGATACTCAGAAGGCTGGGGCAGGAGGATCACAAATTAAATGGGTTACAGCTACTTCTAGACTAGAAGTTTAGTGAAATTCTGTCTCAAAAATAAAACAGGTATGTTGTTGCTCCATACCTATACTTCTAATACTAGGGAGGTAAAGGGAACTCAGGAATTCAAGGCTATGCTCAGTTTGAGCAAACAAACAAAAATCCCAAAGTGTTCCCTCGCCCAAGTCTGAGAGATGTAACTCAGTGGTAGAATACTGGCTTAATATGCATGAAACCCTGGGTGCAATCCCCAGTACTGAACAGAAGTCAGATGGAGGTGGGAATGTAGTCAGCTGGTGGAGCAATAGTTGAGAATGCATGAAGTCTTGGGTTTGATACGAGCACCACAATCCCAGCACAGGCCAAGTGCAGGGGCCGGAGAACCAGAAGTTCAGGGACTTCTTTGAGACTCTATGTCCAAAAAATAAGGCATCTGCTGCTGGATGTGGTAGTGTGTGCCTTTAATCCCAGCACTCAGGAGGCAGAGGCAAGCAGATCTCTGAGTTTGAGGCCAGCCTGGTCTATAGAATGGGTTCCAGCACAGCCAGGATTCGCAGAGAAACTCTGTCTCCCCAAAAGAAAAAAAAAAAAAAAAAAAAAAAAAAAGCAAAACCAAAATCAATCAAACAAAAGATATCTCAGGGCTGGAGTGATGGCTCAGTGGTTAAGAGCACTGGCTGCTCTTCTAAAGGTCCTGAGTTCAATTCCCAGCAACCACATGGTGGCTCACAATCATCTTTAATGGAATCTGATGCCCTCTTCTGGCATGCAGGTAGAACACGAATATACATAAATCTAATAAATAAATCTTAATAAAAATATTTTTAAAATGGAAAAAAAAGGCATCTGCTGCTGAGTATGTGGTATATGCCTTCAATGTGCCTTTAATCCCAGCACCTGTGTGTGACAAAGAAGCAGACAGATCTCTGAGTTCAAGGCCAGCCTGATCTGATTTACAAAGAGTTTCAGACCAGCCAAAACCGTTATACAGAAAAAACCGTTATACAGAAAAACCTTGTCTCGACTCCACCCCTCCCAGCCCCCCCCCCCCCCCCAAATTGCACTCCCTTCCAAGCCCCATGTCAGTGTTTTAGTGTTCAGGATATGTCTCTTCTGGCACATCCCATGGTGTCTCCAGTCTGAGCAGGAACTGATTGCATGGGAAAGAGCTCAGGTGTCTGGTGTGCACAGGGATTTATAGGCTGTGCTTACAGGTTCCAGCCCTGCCTGTGCTTCCTGCACTGAGTATCTTTGTGAATATCTACCTGATGATGCAAATGACTTCTGGGACCTGGTTTCGCTTTGGAATCTGGATGGTGATCGGTGAGTAGCTTACTGGGGAAGAGATTCTTTGGTAACTGAGTCCAGCAGTCTTCTAATTGCTTGTCTTTGAAAGGTTCTGAGGCCATGTGGAGAATTCCCCAGTGGTAACCTGGGCAAAAGGGTGATCAATTGCACCTCACTGTCTCTATTTCCATTTAGGATTTGCTATCTACTTTGGATATGGGATACAGCACAGCTTGGAAGAGAAGAATAACAAACAGCCAACAGCCTCAAGCTCCCAGACTCTCCAGGAACTCCAGGAACATACTCCAAGTGTTGACTTACCTTAACTGGAGAAACTGGATGCTTCCAGGACCCCATGAGCGTCAGTTTCCTTCCCTTCCCTTCCCTTCCCTTCCCTTCCCTTCCCTTCCCTTTCCCTTTCCCTTTCCCTTTCCCTTTCCCTTTCCCTTTCCCTTTCCCTTTCCCTTTCCCTTTCCCTTTCCCTTTCCCTTTCCCTTTCCCTTTCCCTTTCCCTTTTTCCCTTTCCCTTTCCCTTTTTCCCTTTCCCTTCCCTTCCCTCCCTCTTTCCCTTCCTTTTATTCTCTCTCTCTCTCTCTCTCTCTCTCTCTCTCTCTCTCTCTCTCTCTGTGTGTGGGTTGGGAAGGCAGTACTGGGAATTGAACTTAGAGTCTTGTGCATCTGAGGCAAATGCTTCATCACTGACCTATCTCTTGTAGATATCTTTAGGTCAAGGAAAAGTTTGAATATTTGTGGGCTGTAGATAGGATAGGACTTCTTTTCTTTCTTTCTTTTTTTTTTTTTTTTTTTTTTTCTTTTTGGGACTTATTTTTATAGCACTGTTATTTTGTGAGCAAATTCTTAACTTTTTTTTTTTTTTTTGGTGTGTGTATTGAAATTGGATCCAAGATTTTGCATATGCTAGTCAAGTAGTACTCTACCACTGAGCCACATCCCTAATCCCTTTAGTTATTTAACTGACAGCAAAATTTAGGTATTTACATATTATAGAATGATTAAATAAAACTGATTAATATATCTGTTTCTTTTTATGTTTGGGCAGAGTTAGTCTTCTGTGGCTAAGGTCAGACTTGAACTTGATCTTCTGAACATTATTATTTATGGAGAGAGAGAGAGAGAGAGAGAGAGAGAGAGAACACATGTGTCACAGTGTTTGTGGAGGTCAAAGGACAACTTTATAGGTTCCTTCTCCCTTTCCACTTCTCATGGATTGAACTCAGGTATTTAGGCTTTTGTGGCAACAGCTTTACCCACTGAGGCATCTTGTTGGCCCCTATATCCTCTCCCTGCCCCCCCCCCCCCCCCGCCTTAAACAGTATCATAGCTGAGAACTGTCATGAGCTCCTGACCCTTCTGTCACCAGTTCTCCAAGTGTTGGTATTATAAGTGTGGACCATGCTTGTTGTTTTTTGTTCTGTTTTTCAAGACACAGGGTTTCTCGATGTAGTTCTGGCTATCCCTGTAACTTACTACAGTAAGTTAGACCAAGCTGGCCTTGAACTCAGAGATCTCCCCCATGAGTGCTTGGATTAAAGGCAAGTGCCACCTCTGGCCTATCTTCATGCTCAGTTACTATGGTGCTAAACATCATGCCAGGGTTTTAAGCACATTCGGACAACCAATTGGTAAACCAAGCTACATCCCCCAGCCCTACGTTTATGTTTTGTGATGAAAACATTAAAAAATTTTAAACATTTCCCAGATATATGTGCATTGTTCATCTGTGGCAACATATATATGAACTTGGAGGATGTATATTATGTTAAGTGAAATAAATGAGGTTTGAACAAATATGACTTTATTTTTCTGTGTGTGTATGTGGTGGGTACATCTGTGCTATGTGTGCATGTGGACACCAGAGAACAGCTTGTGGGAGTCAGATCTGTCTTACCATGTGGGCTTCAGGCTTGAACTCAGGTCATCAGACTTACTAGCAAGTGTCTTGACTAGCTGAGCCATCTTGCCAACTTTTTTTTTTTTTTTCAAAGACACAGTTTCATTATTTAACCCAGGTCGGTCTCCACTCAGGCAACCTTCCTGTATTGACCTCTTGAGTGCTGATTGTAGTGCATGCCACCACACCCAGCCAGATGGCCGAATGCTCAATTCCTATTAAGATTCACAGACATGCTGGCTATGATGGCATATACCTGAAACATATTTTTGGTAGAAGGATCACAAGTTTGAGGTCAGCTCAGCTTTCATGGTGATGCAGTGAGGTGGTGTTGGGAATATCAATCAAACAAAACAAAAACAAATATGGGCTGGAGAGATGGCTCCGTTATTAAACTTGCTACAGTACCTGGCTTTGATGCCCAGCATTCTCGTGGTTGTTCAACTGTTTGTTACTCCAGTTCTAAGGAATCCAACACTTCCCACTGGCCTCTGCAGGCTCCTGAAAGCATGTGGTGCATGTACATACACTCAGTTATACACACACAAAACCAGAAATAACATGTAGAGACTGGGTGAACACAAAATTTACTATTGAAGCTTTATCAAAATGTGAACTTTTTCTGCTGTGATGGGTGGGCATCAGAGCCAGAGACTTGCATCTTCCATGTAACTGTTCTATTCCTGAGCTGCACCCCTACCCTGTTTAGATATCAGAAAAACAAGTATGATAATCCTTTTTTTTTTTTTTTTTTTTTTGGTTTTTCCGAGACAGGGTTTCTCTGTAGCCCTGGCTGTCCTAGAACTCACTTTGTAGACCAGGCTGGCCTCGAACTCAGAAATCCAACTGCCTCTGCCTCCCGAGTGCTGGGATTAAAGGCGTGAGCCACCATGCCCGGCCTAAGTTCCGATTTTTGAACTTCAAGATGGTATGACAGTGTACTTAGTATAATCATAGAATAATAGACTCTTCAATATCACAATGGTGCTAAAGTGTACTCGATACAACCACTGATTTTCACTTTTGAAACAATATTTTTCTTCTTGTTCTTTTTTTATTTTTTTATTTTTTTTTGACACTGGGTTATGCTATGTAGGTGAGTCTGGAATCTGGTATATTGCTCAGGCTAGCCTTGAACTCTCAATCTTTCTATCTCAGCCTCTTGAGATCACAGGCACTTGCTACTATCCCTGGCCATTAGTCAAGAAATTATGTGAGACACTCAACATTTTACTACTGAATAACTTTGTGTTGGATTTTGCCCAGGCTAAAGCGTGTGTTCTCTGAACACTGAGGAAGGCTGGGTTCAAGCTGTGGAGCTTGATTAGCAAGCTGTCTTACGTGCATTTTCAATTGCTTTTCTTCAGTGCATGATAAGTTTATCAGGGTGGTGAGCAGCTTGTGAGTGTCACAGAGAGCAAAGGGGTGGGACAGTAATGCTAGCTGGCATGGTATATTGCCAAGACTTAAGGCTGTCTTTCCTAAGAGTGTCACATGAGCAGGGTTGCTCCCTAGAATGAGCCTGAAGTGTAGTAAATGGTGGAACAGTGTTGGTGTGCTTCTATGAATTTATCAACCAACTTATTCAGTAAAAATGCCAGTTTGGAAGGATGTGACCACTAAGAAAAGTGATGTTTATAACTCTTCCAAATTCACCTCTGGAAAATGACCTTGGAAGGCTGGCTTAAGATAAATTACTCACCAAAAAAAAAAAAAAAAAAAAAAGAACAGATGTATGCCAGAGGCCTTGGTAAACGCTTTGTAGTCAGTCAATGCTTTCAATGTTTGTGAGTCTTCGGATGTTCTCTGGGATAGCTTATTGTAAACCTTCCCACACTCTTTTACACCATTTTGCCATGTGAATTTTCTCATGCTGTCTAAGCTGGTGGCTATGACTAAAGACCTTCTCACATTCCTCACACTCACGGGTTTTCCCTCCAGTATGAATTCTCTCACATTTAAGAAGGCTTGATCTGTATATAAAGGTTTTCCCTTAGTCCTTACATTTCTAAGGGGTTTCCCCAGTGTGAATTCTCTCATGCTGGGTGACGTAATAGCCACAATTAAAGACCTTCCCATATTCTGCAAATTTATAGGGTTTCTCACCTGAATGCTCTCTCTTGTGTTTAACCAGGCTTGACACCCATTAAAAGGCTCTCTCACATTCCCTACATTCACGTGGCTTCTCCCCAGGGTGAATCATCTGATGCTGAGTGAGGTAGTTGATTGTAGTGAAGGACTTCCCGCACTTTTGGCACTCAAAGGGTTTCTGACCTGTGTAGATTCTCTTATGCTGACTGAGGTTGGAAATACAAATAAAGGCCTTCCCACAGACTTTACATTCATAGGGCTTATCATCACTGTGGACTCTCTTGTGTTGCAGAAATTTATAGAGATGGCTAAAAGTCTTCCCACAGTCGTTCCACTCAGAGTCTCTCTCCCCAGTATGAAGCTGCTGATGCAGATTGAGTTCATCACCTCGTCTAAAGGGTTCCCCACAGTCTTTAAATAAGGATAGTTTTTCACCAGTGTGAATTTTCTTATAAATTACAAAGCTCAAACCCAAAAGGCAGAAGGCCTTTCCACAGATGCTACATTCATGAGGTTTCTCCCAGTGTGAATATTTTGGTGTTGAGTAAACTGATTACGCCATAGGAAGGCTTTCTTACCGTTTTTACATTCAGAGGGCTTCTCACCAGTGTGCATTTTCTGATGCTGACTAGGCTGAGTCCCATGACTAAAGGCCTTCCCGCAGTCCTGACGTGAGAAGAGGCTCTTCTTTTGAGGTCTCACAAATAGTATATCACAAATGGTATTTCTGTATTGGTGGGTGCTTTTCTAGACCAGTCTGTTAAATCATTGACATCTTTTTCCACAGAGCCCTGTGGTTATTCAGACTTACCCTCACCAATTCTGTCAGGGTAAGGAGATGCACTTTCGTTACTTGTCAACATCTCTCAAAAGCTCAGTCCATAAATGCTTCTTTTAATAGCTAAATTGTTGGTCTCATGAGATGATTCCATAGTTGAAAGAAAAATAATAAGAAAACAAATTTATTTATTTTAGGTGTATTCATATTTTGACTGCATTTCCGTATGTGCCTTACCCTCCTGCCTGCTGCCAAGCAGGAGGTCAGAAGAAGGCATTGATTGCCTAGAACTGGAATTACAAATGGTTGTGACCCACCCACCATGTGAGTGCTGGTAACCAAACTACGGTCTTCTGTAAGAGCAGCAAGTGTTCTTGACTGTTGAGCCACCATGTGGTTGCTGGGAATTGAACTCAGGACCTCGGGAAGAGCAGCCAGTGCTCTTAACCACTGAGCCATTTCTGCAGCCCTCATTTGTTTCTTTTAAAGGGAATCAGAAGGTAAAACTAAGCACAATTCAAAGCCTTCCCTAGCAGAACTGATTTTCTAGGACCACAGCTGTTAGTGAGGAAACACCATGGGAATTCATGTTAAAGCCAAATGAGAACACTAATTACTGTGGCAGTGACTCTCTGCTCCAGTAAGTGTAGTGGTTATTCCTGGTTGTCAACTCGACTATATCTGGAATGAACTACAATCCAGAATTGGAAGGCTCACCAGTGATCCTAATCTGGAGGCTGGGAGATACAAGTTTCTGACCTGGATCTTGGCATGGAGATCTTGAGGCATAGTGGCTATGAATTCCAGAAGATTAAGACTGGGAGATCTCTGAGTTCAAGGTCATCTGGGATTAAAGGCGTGGTGGCACATGCCTTTGATCTGGGCTACACCTTCTGCTGGAGGACATTGGAAGAAGGAAGATTTACTCTTTCTCTTCTTCGATTGCTTGCCTTGTGCAACTGAGCAACTGATAGATCTTTGGACTTCCATTCACAGCAGTTGCTGACCATTGTTGGGAGTTGGACTACAGACTGTAAGTCATCAATAAATTCTCTTACTATATAGAAACTACCTATAAGTTCTGTGACTCTAGAGAATCCAAGTAAACACGAGGCAGGTGGACATAGATGGATAGACACATTAGGGTTATCATTACCATGATGAGATACCATGGCCAACTTGGGAAAGAAAAGGATTATTTGGGATACATTTCCACATCACTACTCATAATAGAAGGAAGTCAGGACAGGAATTTCAAGCAGTGCTGGAATTCAGAGGCAAAAGCAGATACAGAGGCTAGGAAGCGGTTGCTGCTTATTGGCTTGCTCAGCCTGCTTTCTCATAGCATCTTGGAGCCCAGGGGTGGTACCAACCTCAATAGGCTAGGCCCTCCCCCATCAATCACTAATTAAGAAAATGGTTTTACAGGTTTGCATACAGCCTGATCGTATGGAGGCTTTTTCTTTTTCTTTTTCCCCTTTTGAGACAGGGCTTTTCTGTGTAGCCCTGACTATTCTGGAATTCACTTTGTAGACCAGGCTGACCTCAGACTCACAAAGATTTGGCTGCCTCTGCTTCCTGAGTGCTGGGATTAAAGGCACAACACCACAACTAGGTTAGTGGCATTGGGGAGGGATGGATTATAGGTCAACTTGATTTAGTTATTCCAGAATCTATACAAGTTTCAAAACACTGTTTGGTATTACATAGCCTAGATGACAGGGTCTTTCTACATAGGCCTGACATTCTGGGAACACACTGTGTAGACCAGACTTATCTCTGCCTCCCAAGTGACCTTGAACTCACCCCCTCCGCCCCCTTCCCCCATGACAGGGTTTCTCTGTGTAGCCCTAGCCATCCAGGAACTCAAGAGATCCACCTGCTCTTGCCTTCCAAGGACTGGGATTAAAGATGTGCTCTGCCATGGCTTGGCTAACTAGAACTTTTGATCTTCTCAGAAGCTCTAGAACTACCAGAGTGGTAGTATGATTGAAAATGGCAACAATGTTTCATATACTTGTCTGCGTAGACATCAGGAAATGGAATTGTTTGGGAAGGACTAGAAGGTGTGCCCTTGTTGGAGAAGGTGTGTTACTGGGGGTGTGCTTTGAGATTTCAAAAGTCCTTGCCAGTCTCAATCTCAGACTCTGCTTGTTGTCTGTAGATCAGGATATAGCTCCTGGCTATGTCTTCAGCACCATGCTAGCCTGCCTGCATGCTATCACATTCCCTACCATGATGATAATGGACTAACCCTCTAAAACTGTAAGCAACCCCCTAATTCAGTGTTTCTTTCTTTCTTTTTTTTTTTAAAGATTTATTTATTATTATACATAAATATAGATAGCTAACTTCAGACTCACCAGAAGAGGGCATCAGATCTCATTACAGGTGGTTGTGAGCCATCATGTGGTTGTGGGATTTGAACTCAGGACCTTTGGAAGAGCAGTCAGTGCTCTTACCTGCTGAGCCATCTTGCCAGCCCCAGTGTTTCTTTTATATGTTGCTTTGGTCATGGTATTTCTTTACATAATAGAACAGCAACTAAGATAACCATAATGCACATTTGTCAACATTTCCTTCTCAGTACTGGGGACTGAAGACAGAACTTTCTGTACTCTCAGCAAATGTCACTGAGCTATATTCCTAGCTCACTTAATCTTTTTTTTTTTTTTTTTTTAAGTACTAATGGTATTTTAAAGTAGTAATCACAGGCTGTAGAGATGGCTCAGTGGTTTAGAATGTTTCTGGATCTTTTGAAGGATGCAAATTAGATTCTAGGCATCCATGTTGGGTGGTTCAAAATTAACAGTATGTTCACCTCTTGGGGATTTAAAGCCCTTTTCTGGTCTTTGGGCAACAACACAGACATAGGGCACACATACAGACACACATATACACATAAATAAAAAAACCTATAAATTATCCCAAAATTACAAATGCCCCCTCTCTTAGACCAAAGAAACAAACTAAACTGGCATCTAGAAGCATTTTCCTGCACCATCAAATTCTTAGAAAAGCAGAACCTACAGGAGGATTTGAACAGTTCTCCAAATGAGTCAGTGCATTAACAGAAGGCTGGTCAGTGGAGAGCCTGCTGTGTGCCCCTAACACATCTTTGTGGAGCAATTCCAGGGCCAACTGCTACTAAGGGAGAAAAGAGAAAGGATGACCTCACAGAAACAAGATCTTTAATAACTAGATAGCAATTCACCTTCACCTTACAATTGGAAACTTCTGTCTGGGGATGGCTCCTTTTTAGCAGGCTTGGGGGAAAGAAGAGTACATGGTTGAGACATTAGGACCTTTCTGAAGCTTACACATTTATTAGAGTGGCTTACAGGCTGTGGTCCAGTTAGTCCAATAATGGCTGTTTACCAGTGCAAAGTTCAAGAATCCAGTTCAACAGGCTAGATGTTTCATCTGGTCTTCTGTACATGTCCGAACTCCCCCAAAGTAGGGTCTAATGCCAGTGAAGGAATGAACTTGACAGAGAGAGAAAGAGCAAGCAGGCAAAGAGTCAAAACTTCCTTCTTCCATATCTTCTATGCTAGCAGGTGTGGTGACTGATTTAAGGAGGGTCTTCCCCCATCTCTAATGATCCAGAAGAAAACGTCCTCATAGGTGTACCCAGCCACTTAGGTTTTAGTTAATTATAGGTGTAGTCAAGTTGTTAACCAAGAATAGCCATCACACATTTAAATAGGGGGAGGCAAAGATGACTACTAGAAGTAAAAAACGCATTGTTTTACTGTGGAAGAGCCAATTCTACCAAGTTGTCCTCTGACCTCTGCATGTGTACCATGGAACACACAATCACATGCTAATCATTAAAACAAAGAAACCCACTCCACAAACAAGGGCAAAACTAAAAGCCAACCAAATCTGGAACACACAGCTGTCCAGAGGCAGGAGGAAAAAAAACTCAGAAAGATTAGTGTGTTTATGGGAGGTGACACTAAAATAGGCAGTTGTTCCTTCTACTATGTCTCATGTCAGAAAAGTTTGTTAGGAAATCTTGAAATCTTGAAATGGGAATGGAAAGGCACATTTGAGTCTTTTTCTTGTCATTTATGCTGTCTTCTTTCTAGAGAGTACATTTGATAGCCTCACCCAAGATACAGCCTGGTCACTCTTTCTGCGCTTTCTTTTTGGTCCTGGGGATGAAACAATTGTGAAAGTTAAATACATGATATACCACTCAATGAGCAGCCCTCCAGGGAATTAAATGACAGGATTATTATTCCCATGTCCTGCCAGGTACCATTGCTCTGAGGTCAGTGGTCACAGGGTTGAAGGGTAAAGGAGGAGGAAGGTTTGTCAAGTGTTGGTTACCATTCAGCACTTGTGTCATTCAAGAGACAATGTATTTGGTGTCTCCAAATGGATGCCCACCAGTCACAAGTTCAGAGTCACCTGAAGCTCCACTACCTTGACAGGTGTACAGCTAGTGGGGGGTCCTACAGAGGAGTGTGCAAGTGAAATAAAATAAGGTTAAAGACCCTCAATTATTAGATATTAATTTACCTACCTAGTTAGTGATTTACTTAAAGCACTGCTTAAAGACCCTTTGCTACTTGAGGTTTCTCCTGGCCACATGGTTCTGCTCCACCTTTGCTTCCTCCTCCTCTCTATCTGTCACTCTCCCAACCCCCTGTCTCACCTTTCCCTCCATGGTCCAATCACAGGCTTTATTGACCAGATAGAATGGGAGAAGGTTCACATGAGCTCACATGAGATTGACTGCTGGTTGGGCACAACCTCTCTTGAGGAAGCAGAATTAACATCAGAATTCAAACAGCATGAGGACAACACGCAACAGTGTAGGAGTACTTATTCCATAGAGTCCCACTATATTTCTGAAGGCCCCAGTGACATCTCCTTTACCAGTTCTCCAGGTGGTCTGGAGGGGCTGCCACTTCCTGGTCTCTCAACCCACTGAAGGTCTCTGGAACTGGGAAGCACGAGGCTCCAGCTGGACTGCTGAGCTCCCTTCGAGTGACCGAGGTGATCATGAGAGTCAAGACTGGAATGGAAGATGAGAAGACTAGGTTGGCCATCTTAGGTAAGGATCCCTGGGGGAGATGGGCAGGAAAAGCCAGCATGGGCTTGGTCATCCTGCAAGAGACTGCATCCTAAGCCATAATGGTATACTGTGATGGCACTGGTCTCCAAAAACAAAGGATAGATTTGTCAGAGAAATAGACTAGGAATTTAAAATGGGAGTGGATAATTTACAAATGAATGTGTGAATGCTTGTAATGGTCTCATAGCCCTGTGGGTAAGGGATTTGACTGAGTGCCCTGTGGGTGTGGGATTTGATTGAGAGCCAACCTGCAGTTCAACTGAGGTCATCTCACCTGAATGGGTAGTCCCCTTCAGTAATAGGAGATAACCAAGCACGAGGATAAATGTAAGGGTCCATGATTCGCCAAAGATACCCTGGACTCAAATAGTATATAAATGCAAGGAATGTTTTATTCTGCAGAAGTCCAGCATGCTGGGGTTTCCCATTACCAGAATAGAGAGACACTCAAGTAAACTTGCAGGACTGATTTAAAACACATTAGGGAATTCCGAGGTATGTGACCTCTATGTTAATTTGTTGGGTCCATCTCTTCAGACATTCCATTACCAGGGGGCTGGAAGCTTGCTGGGGGATGTCTGGAAACTGCTGCTGACCCATTTTCCTTGCCTCGAGCCAGGTGGTGGGGCAGCTTCTGAGGCCTGGACTTGTCCAGTTCTTGGAAACAGAGATTTAGGCTCAGTTTCGTTAACTGCCAATTTAAAGCCTGGCATGGAATGAACCTAGCCTTCTTATATACATTTGGCCCTAAAGTAAGACCCCTTAAATTGTTTCTGAGGGGCTGCCCAGGCAGACACCTGCTTAAGGGAGAAGCTGGTCTTTACTGCCTCACCCCACGCACCATAGTTGGGTAGCACATAGAACCTTCTCAAGCTCCTGGTGTGGGAACTCTTCTAATCATGGAGTCTCCACAGTGTGAGTCTCCCGTGTGAGACCCAGTCCTACAAGCCATGATGAGCAACGTTAAAGGAGGCTTTATGGCTGGCTATGGAACAAAGATGAAGTCCTTTAAACTAAAGACTGTGTGAAACTGACTGACCTTCCTTTGATGCTGGCTGACCACCTGAAGGAGCTCTAGATTCACGCTGAGATCTGTTTGAGATTACCTGGCCACTCAGACCACTTCCTAATTCATTCACCTGATTCATGGTGTTTCTTGGCCTGAGACTCACTAGGATGGTTTAGCTACCAGATACTGATACCTTCTCAGTCCCAGGTCATATTGACTGCTTGAAGACACCAAGGAAGCACCCCATTAGCTTTCCCCAAGTATGAAATTTTGCCTGTGATGCCACCTCGCTACCGGCTTCAACTGCCAGCACCACATGGCTCTGAGGCAGTTGGAAGGCCACTTGATCCTGCTCCTCTGGTGGTATCCACCTAGACACAGTGTTCACTGACCTTTGCAGACCAGTCAGCTCTGCCAGACTCAACTACATGGGGATGCTCAACAGACTTTGCTCAGCTGCTGAATTCCCAGGTAGAACCCTTTCTGATGTGCCACTGAGGAAATGTCAGCCTCCCCCCACTTCCCTCCAAGAAGGTGACAGCTATGTAACCAGATCGGAAATTCAGCCACACACTTGTCTGGAGAGGAGGGAGAGTCCTTCTATAATTTCAGGGAAATTATAAAGGAGATTTTCTTCTTGCAGGCAGACTTATAGGATGGACTGCTCCCTGATTTAGATATGGAACCTTTTATGGATGGGAGCTGAAGCCCAGAACAGGAAGAATAGCCCCTCATATCGAGACACTTGAGGTGACAATGTATCAATAAAGGGGACTCCTTATCTCAGGGACAAAGCAGTTCAAAACAGAAACCAAACCCTACAGGTCATAGAAGCTATCTGCTGGCCCTGGTCCTCAGCTGTGGCTCACACAGAGTCAAGGTAGAGTGAGTCTGGGAAACCAACTAGCAGACCAGACACCTGTGCAGACCCAGCCCTGCAATCCTCTCCATTACTACCAAGAGGGGATGTTTACACTCTGGGTGCCAGCAACTCCCTTCATAGAAACCAGGAGAAAGAAAAGGAACAACAAATAGAGGGGCTACTGAAAATCAGGAGGCTGGTTGATTACCACAGATAGAAAAATAGTAATTCGGGCTGGTGAGATGGCTCAGTGGGTAAGAGCACCCGACTGCTCTTCCGAAGGTCCAGAGTTCAAATCCCAGCAACCACATGGTGGCTCACAACCACCCGTAATGAGATCTGGCGCCCTCTTCTGGAGTGTCTGAAGACAGCTACAGTGTACTTACATATAATAAATAAATAAATCTTTAAAAAAAAAAAAAGGAAAATAGTAATTCTAGTGATGTCAGCTCCCAGCCTAGTCTGGCAAGCTTATTAAACAACCCACCTGGAAAAACACCCTACAAAAATCATTGCAAAGGTATTTTGCGGTCTTGAAGTTGCCAGCATGGACCCAGCAACCTAGCAAAACCTGTCTGCAATATTCTGGGAACAGTCCTGTATTAGTCAGGGTTCTCTAGAGTCACAGAACTTATGGATAGTCTCTATATAGTAAAAGAATTTATTGATGACTTACAGTCGGCAGCCCAATTCCCAACAATGGTTCAGTCGCAGCTGTGAATGGAAGTTCAAGGATCTACCAGTTACTCAGTCTCACACGGCAAGCAGGCGAAGGAGCAAGAGCTAGACTCCCTTCTTCCAATGTCCTCATATTGTCTCCAGCAGAAGGTGTAGCCCAGATTAAAGGTGTGTTCCACCACACCTTTAATCCCAGATGAAAGGTGTAGCCCAGATTAAATCTCCTTAAACTCAGAGATTTAATCTTCTGGAATCCATAGCCACTATGGCTCAAGATCTCCATACCAAGATCCAGATAAGGATCTCCAAGCCTCCAGATAAGGGTCACTGGTGAGCCTTCTAATTCTGGATTGTAGTTCATTCCAAATATAGTCAAGTTGACAACCAGGAATAGCCACTACAATCCACCCCTTGTCAACTTGACACAAATAATATCTCATGTTCACATGAAACAATAACAAGGTTGTGAATACGCCTAACATGATATAACTATCCCTCGTACAATCGCAAACGCATTTGTAAATTTACAATGGGGCATTCATATTACTTTATAATCCTCATTTCTGCAACTGGTTACGTGGCCTTAATTGGTATTTATAACTACCTTCCTCTACTACCCATTCTGTATTTCCTTCACCTTCGGCCAGCACCTCAGCAGGTCTTGGCTCTTTTCCTGGAGGATTGACCCATACCTTCATTCCTGATGGGTCTGCGTCCTTTGTCATCCTGCTTGGATTAGGCTGTTGTAGTTTCCCATTGACTTTAATCACAGGACATGGTAGTACTAGGAGACGCCCTAAGGGATCTCCTACACTCCAGACATAATCTTGCTTACCTCCATTGTGAAGAGGTAATCCAATTTCCCCATGGTAATCTGGATCTATCACTCCTCCTAACATGGTTATTCCTTTTTTAGCCTGTTGGTTTAAGGGCATTAGAAGCCCAAAATGACCAGGGGGAAGTCTGAGCTTCCAATTCAATGGAATGTTTGTTGTAGCTCCTGGTAGGAGCACTCCCCTCTCTGGAGCTAAACTTCTAAGCCAGCAGAACCTAGAGTTATGGGGACAGGAAGCAAAAATTTTCCTAGAGGGTCACTAGGAGTGATAGTAAGTGGAACTATTCCCTTTTCCACCCCTTGATTCCTGGACCCATGAATCCTGGCTATGGGTGAAACTGTACCATATATTGAGCGCTGATTCAAAGCATATACTGCCTTCTGAAGAACTCTACCCCAGCCTTCCAAGCTGTTACCACCTAATTGGCGCTGTAACTGCGTCTTCAAAAGGCCATTCCATCTTTCTATCAGGCCAGCTGCTTCAGGATGATGGGGAATGTGGTAAGACCAGTGAATTCCATGATCGTGGGCCCACTGTCGTACTTCTCTGGCTGTGAAATGAGTTCCTTGGTCAGAAGCAATACTGTGTGGAATACCATGACGATAGATAAGGCATTCTGTCAGTCCATGGATGGTGGTTTTAGCAGAGGCATTACGTGCAAGAAAGGCAAATCCATAACCAGAATAAGTATCTACTCCAGTAAGAACAAAACGCTGTCCTTTCCATGAAGGAAGTGGTCCAATGTAGTCAACCTGCCACCAGGTTGCTGGCTGGTCACCTGGAGGAATGGTGCCATATCTGGGGCTCAGTGTTGGTTTCTGCTGTTGGCAGATCTGGCAATCAGCAGCAGCTGTAGCCAGGTCAGCCTTGGTGAGTGGAAGCCCGTGTTGCTGAGCCCAAGCATAACCTCCATCTCGACCACCATGGCCACTTTGTTCATGTGCCCATTGAGCAATGACAGGGATGGCTGGGGAGAGAGGCTGACTGTCCACAGAACGGGTCATCTTATCCACTTGATTATTGAACTCCTCCTCGGCTGAAGTCACCTTTTGGTGAGCATTTACATGGGACACAAATATCTTCACATCCTTTGCCCATTTGGAGAGATCTATCCACATACTTCTTCCCCAGATGTCTTTTTCACCAATTTTCCAATTGTGATCTTTCCAAGTCCCTGACCATCCAGCCAATCCATTGGCTACAGCCCATGAGTCAGTGAATAATTGTACATCTGGCCATTTCTTCTTGCAAACAAACTGTAATACCATGTGTACTGCCCGAAGTTCTGCCCACTGTGAAGATTTCCCTTCACCTGTGTCTTTCAGAGTTGTCCCAGAAAGGGGTTGTAATGCTGCAGCTGTCCACTTCTGGGTGGTGCCTGCATAACGTGCAGAGCCATCAGTAAACCAGGCCCTAGTCTTCTCCTCTTCGGTCAGTTGATCATAGGGAACACCCCATGAGGCTATAGGCGCATGCTTGGCAGCAGATGGCATTGTAACAGGAGTAGAAACCATAGGCATTTGAGCAACTTCTTCATGTAACTTGCTTGTGCCTTCAGGACCTGCTCTGGCCCGATCACGTATATACCACTTCCATTTGATAATAGACTGCTGCTGTGCGTGTCCCACTTTATGACTTGCAGGGTCTGATAGTACCCAGCTCATAATGGGTAATTCAGGTCGCATAGTAACTTGGTGTCCTATTGTCAAACGTTCAGTTTCCACTAAGGCCCAATAGCAGGCCAAGAGCTGTTTTTCAAAGGGAGAATAGTTGTCTGCAGATGATGGTAAAGCTTTGCTCCAAAATTCCAAAGGTCTTTTCTGTGATTCACCTACAGGGGCCTGCCAGAGGCTCCAAACAGCATCTCTATCAGCCACAGACACCTCAAGTACCATCGGGTCTGCTGGGTCATATGGTCCAAGTGGTAGAGCAGCCTGCACAGCAGCCTGGACCTGTTGAAGGGCCTTCTCCTGTTCCAGGCCCCACACAAAGTTAGCAGCTTTCCGAGTCACTTGGTAAATAGGCCTAAGTAACACACCCAAGTGAGGGATGTGTTGTCTCCAGAATCCAAATAGACCCACTAAACGTTGTGCTTCTTTCTTGGTTGTAGGAGGGGCCAGGTGCAATAACTTATCTTTCACCTTAGAAGGAATATCTCTGCATGCCCCACACCACTGGACTCCTAAGAATTTCACTGAGGTAGATGGTCCTTGAATTTTGGTTGGATTTATTTCCCATCCTCTGATACGCATATGTGTTACCAATGAGTTCAAAGTGGTTGCTACTTCCCGCTCACTTGGTCCAATCAGCATAATGTCATCAATATAGTGCACCAATGTGATATTTTGTGGAATATCCAAACGATCAAGATCCCTTCTAACTAAATTATGACACAGGGCAGGAGAGTTAATATATCCTTGAGGCAAAACTGTGAAGGTATACTGTTGGCCTTGCCAACTGAAAGCAAATTGCTTCTGGTGGTCCTTATGGACAGGTACTGAGAAGAAGGCATTTGCCAGATCAATAGCCGCATACCAGGTGCCAGGAGATGTGTTAATTTGCTCAAGTAACGAAACTACATCTGGTACAGCAGCTGCAATTGGAGTTACTACCTGATTTAGTTTTCGATAATCAACTGTCATTCTCCATGATCCATCTGTTTTCTGCACTGGCCAGATAGGAGAGTTAAATGGAGATGTGGTGGGAACCACCACCCCTGCATCTTTCAAGTCCTTGATAGTGGCAGTAATTTCTGCAATGCCTCCAGGAATACGATACTGTTTTTGATTCACTATTTTCTTTGGCAGAGGCAACTCTAAAGGCTTCCATTTTGCCTTTCCAACCATAATAGCCCTCACTCTACAGTTCAGGGAACCAATATGAGAATTCTGCCAGTTTCTGAGTATATCTATCCCAATTATACATTCTGGAACTGGGGAAATCACCACAGGATGTGTCCGGGGACCTACTGGACCTACTGTAAGTCGGACATCAGTCAAAACTCCATTAATCACCTGCCCTCCATAGGCCCCTACTTTAACTGGAGGGCCACAATGTTTCTTGGGATCTCCTGGGATCAGTGTCAACTCAGAACCAGTATCCAGCAGACCCCGAAAAGTCTGATTATTTCCTTTTCCCCAGTGTACAGTTACCCTTGTAAAAGGCCGTAGGTCCCTCTGGGGAAGAACTGGAGAAAGGGTAACAGCAAAACCTTTGGGTGTCTTATCAGGATCCTTCCTCAGGGGAACCTGGCCACCCCTTCATTCAAGGGGTTCCGGATCTGCAAACTGGCTCAAGTCTGGAAATTGATTCACTGGCCGAGATTGCTGTTTACCACGATCTAATGTAGCCTTTCTTTCATTTGTTTGAGAATTTTTTTGCTTATACAAATCAAACAAATATGCAGTAGGCTTCTTATGTATTTCATTCCTGGAAACACCATGATTGACTAGCCAGTACCAAAGGTCCAAGCGAGTCATGCCATTATAAATTTCACCTTTCCTGTGCTGACTGTTACTGGGTCTGTCATTATAAACATTCTTTTGCCTACGCTGTCCATTATAATAACTAGGATCACCTTGTCTCCGGCGATTCAATGCTGCCACCTGGCCCTTGTTACCTCGGAATCCAACTAAACCCAGTGAATTTAATTCATCTAATTGAGCAGAAGCATCTCCAATGCTAAGATCTGGCACAAGGAAAAGGGAAAGAACAAAACCCTTCAAATGTGCTGGTGCCCCTCTCACCAATTTGCGTCTTATAGAGCTGGTGAAGGGCATATCTTCTGGACCTTCCCATTGTGGACAATTAGGCTTTACACAATATATCCACTCTAGCATTGCAATTTCCCTAAGTCTTAAAATCCCTTCATCAACACTAAGCCATGGAATATCAGGCATCTCTAAGTCATTTCCAGTAGGCCATCTTTTGATAAACACCTCAGCCAACCATTCAAACAAACTTTTGACACCTTTTTTAACCATGCGAGCTTCCGTATTAAACCTAGAATCTCTACTCAGAGGGCCCATGTCAATAAACTCAGCCTGCTCTAGTTTTATGTTCCTTCCACCCTTATCCCACACCCTTAAAATCCATTCCCACACATATTCACCAGGTTGCTGTTTGAATGAATTAGCAAACTCATTAAGCTCCTTAGTAGTGTAGCGAATTTCCTCATGGACTACACTTTCTACCTCCCCTCTAGGAGCCTGTTTTGCTTTGAGTCTGGTTACAGGTCTAGAAGAAACTATTGGTGGGCCTTGAGAAACATCAGTAGTGAAAGTCATTGCTGGTTTATCAGACTCTGCAAAATTAATTTCCTCATGTGGGGAAGGCATTATTTCAAGGGGTGGGGCTGAGGGTACTACTTCCTCAGGTGGGGCAAACCCTTGAGAATCTGAAGATTCAAAATTCTCAGCTTCAACATGGTCTTCCCACACATCCCCGTCCCAAGTTATAGGATCCCATTCTTTGCCAATTAGTGCCCTTACTTTAACTGTCGACACATTCTGAGGCTGAGACTTAAATTTTCGCTGTAGTTCAGCCAACCTTACAATGAGGGTTTCAGTTTGATTTTCTGCAACTTGAGCTCTATTGCTGCAAGAGAGAAGATTCTCTTCAAGGACACACTTAGCAACTTTTAGATCATTTACTTGTGTCTGGAGCCTTTCGATTTTATCACACAACTCCTTCCTTTCATTCATCATTTTTTCCCCAGATACTAAGAGCAGCCAGCCAGTAAAATCATTTTCTGATTTTTTCCCCATCTTGTAGAAAGCTTTGTGCACTGAATCACCTAATTCATTAAGAAAATCAAGGGCATTAGCTTCTTTAAGTTTGAAATATAGTTTCAACCATGGGTCTTCAAAATTCTCTGAGCTCCCAGGAGGGAGAGAATATAGAGAGGTTTCAGTAGTTGAAAGTGCTGGTGGCTCAACAAGCCAATTCCAGTATTTTAAAAGATTCATCCTTGTACTTCTGTTACTCTAGAACCACTCCTGGTACCAAATTCTGTATTAGTCAGGGTTCTCTAGAGTCACAGAACTTATGGATAGTCTCTATATAGTAAAAGAATTTATTGATGACTTACAGTCGGCAGCCCAATTCCCAACAATGGTTCAGTCACAGCTGTGAATGGAAGTCCAAGGATCTAGCAGTTACTCAGTCTCCCACGGCAAGCAGGCGAAGGAGCAAGAGCTAGACTCCCTTCTTCCAATGTCCTTATATTGTCTCCAGCAGAAGGTGTAGCCCAGATTAAAGGTGTGTTCCACCACACCTTTAATCCCAGATGAAAGGTGTAGCCCAGATTAAATCTCCTTAAACTCGGAGATTTAATCTTCTGGAATCCAGAGCCACTATGTCTCAAGATCTCCATACCAAGATCCAGATAAGGATCTCCAAGCCTCCAGATAAGGGTCACTGGTGAGCCTTCCAATTCTGGATTGTAGTTCATTCCAAATATAGTCAAGTTGACAACCAAGAATAGCCACTACAGCAGGCCTGCCTGGTCTTACTTTCTTTCTATCCTTTTTAAAAAATGTTTATTTATTTATTTATTTATTTATTTATTTATTATATATAAGTACACTGTAGCTGTCTTCAGACACTCCAGTAGAGGGTGTCAGATTCTGGAGAATCTAAATCCTCTTATAATCTGAATATGATGTACTTAAACACAGCTCACATATACTGCTAAATATTTAAAGAAGTGTGGGGCCACTGAAAGGTTTCTACAATTAAGAGCATTGTCTCCTCTTCCAGAGAACCTTGGATCAACTACCAGCAACTATATGGTGGCCCATCTCCAGTTCCAGGGGATCAGACAGACAGACAGACAGACAGAGATAAGGATGGCAGGCCTGACTGGTCTTACTTTCTTTCTTATCCTTTTTAAAAAATGTTTATTTATTTATTTATTTATTACATATAAGTACACTGTAGCTGTCTTCAGACACTCCAGTAGAGGGTGTCAGATAATGGAGAATCTAAATCCTCTTATAATCTGAATATGATGTACATAAACACAGCCTCACATATACTTCTAAATATTTAAAGAAGTGTGGGGCCACTGAAAGGGCTCAACAATTAAGAGCATTGTCTCCTCTTCCAGAGAACCTTGGATCAACTACCAGCAACTATATGGTGGCCCATCTCCAGTTCCCGGGGATCAGATAGACAGACAGACAGACAGGCAGAGATATGGATGGCAGGACTGCCTGGTCTTTCTTTCTTTCTTATCCTTTTAAAAAAATGTTTATTTATTTATTTATTTATTTATTTATTTATTTATTTATTTATGTATTTAGTAGATATATGTACACTGTAGCTGTTCAGACACTACAGAAGAGGGTGTCAGATTCTGGAGAATCTAAATCCCTCTTATGGTCTGCATATGATGTACATAAACACAGCCTCACATATACTTCTAAAAATTTAAAGAAGGGTGGGGCCACTCTAAAAGCTCAACAATTAACAGCATTGTCTCCTCTTCCAGAGTACCTGGGATCAACTACCAGCAACTATATGGTGGCCCATCTCCAGTTCCAGGGGATCAGACAGACAGACAGTCTGACAGAGATAAGGATGGCAGGCCTGCCTGGTCTTTCTTTCTTTCTTATCCTTTTTAAAAAAATGTTTATTTATTTATTTATATTTTTATTAGATATAAGTACACTGTAGCCGTCTTAAGACACTCCAGAAGAAGGTGTCAGATTCTGGAGAATCTAAATCCCTCTTATGGTCTGCATATGATGTACATAAACACAGCTTCACATTTACTTCTTAAAATATAAAGGTGGGGGTGGCCACTGAAAGGGCTCAGCAATTAACAGCATTGTCTCCTCTTACAGAGAACCTGTGATCAACTACCTGCAACTATATGGTGGCCCATTTCCACTCCCAGGGGATCAGACAGACAGACAGACAGACAAGGATAAGGATGGCAGGCCAGCCTGGTCTTTCTTTCTTTCTTTCTTTCTTTCTTTCTTTCTTTCTTTCTTATCCTTTTTAAAAAATATTTATTTATTTATTTATTTATTTATTTATTTATGTATTTATTAGATACAAGTACACTGTAGCTGTTCAGACACTCCAGAAGAGGGTGTCAGATTCTGGAGAATCTAAATCCCTCTTATGGTCTACATATGATGTACATAAACACAGCCTCACATATACTTCTAAAAATTTAAAGAAGGGTGGGGCCACTCTAAAAGCTCAACAATTAACAGCATTGTCTCCTCTTCCAGAGTACCTGGGATCAACTACCAGCAACTATATGGTGGCCCAGCTCCAGTTCCAGGGGATCAGACAGACAGACATACAGACAGTGATAAGGATGGCAGGCCTGCCTGGTCTTTCTTTCTTTCTTATCCTTTTTAAAAAAATGTTTATTTATATATTTATTTATGTATTTATTAGGTATAAGTACACTGTAGCTGTCTTCTGACACTCCAGAAGATGGTGTCAGATTCTGGAGAATCTAAATCCTTCTTATGGTCTGCATATGATGTACATAAACACAGCCTCACATATACTTCTAAAAATTTAAAGATGTGTGGGGCCACTGAGAGGGCTCACCAATTAACAGCATTGTCTCCTCTTTCAGAGAACCTGGGATAAACTACCAGCACCTTATCGTGGCCCATCTCCAGTTCCAGTGGATCAGACAGACAGACAGACAGAGAGACAGAGATAAGGATGGCAGGCCTGCCTGGTCTTACTTTCTTTCTTATACTTTTTAAAAAATGTTTATTTCTTTATTTATTTATTCATGTATTTATTAGATATAAGTACACTGTAGACGTCTTCAGACACTCCATAAGAGGGTGACAGATTCTAGAGCATCTAAATCCCTCTTATGGTCTGAATATGATGTACATAAACACAGCATCACATATACTTCTAAAAATTAAAAATGGGTGGGGCCACTGAAAGGGCTCAACAATTAACAGCATTGTCTCCTCTTCCAGAGAACCTGGGATCAACTACCAGCAACTACAAGGTGGCCCATCTCCAGTTCCAGGGGATCAGACAGACAGACAGACAGACAGAGATTAGGATGGCAGGCCTGCCTGGTCTTTCTTTCTTTCTTATCCTTTTAAAATAATGTTTATGTATTTATTTATATTTATTGATATATGTATTTATTAGATATAAGTACACTATAGTTGTCTTCAGACACTCCAGAAGAGGGTGTCAGATTCTGGAGAATCTAAATCCCTCTTATGGTCAACATATGATGTACATAAACACAGCCTAACATATACTTCTAAAAATTTAAAGATAGGTGGAGCCACTGAAAGGGATCAACAATTAACAGCATTGTCTCCTCTTCCAGAGAACCTGGGATCAACTAACAGCAAATATATGGTGGCCCATCTCCAGTTCCAAGGGATCAGACAGACTGACAGACAGACAGACTGACAGAGATAAGGATGGCAGGCCTGCCTGGTCTTTCTTTCTTTCTTATCCTTTTTAAAAAATGTTTATTTATTTATTTATATGTTTATTAGATATAAGTACACTGTAGCCGTCTTCAGACACTCCAGAAGAAGTTGTCAGATTCTGGAGAATCTAAATCCCTCTTATGGTCTGCATATGATGTACATAAACACAGCCTCACGTTTACTTCTTAAAATTTAAAGATGGGAGGGGGGCCACTGAAAGGGCTCAGCAATTAACCGCATTGTCTCCTCTTACAGAGAACCTGGGATCAACTACCTGCAACTATATGGTGGCCCATCTCCACTCCCAGGGGATCAGACAGACAGACAGACAGACAAGGATAAGTATGGCAGGCCTGCATGGTCTTTCTTTCTTTCTTATCCTTTTTAAAAAAATTGTATTTATTTATGTATTTATTAGATATAAGTACACTGTAGCTGTCTTCAGACACTCCAGAAGAGGGTGTCAGATTCTGATGAATCTAAATCCCTCTTCTGGTCTGCATATGATGTACATAAACACAGCCTCACATACACTTCTAAAAATTTAAAGATGGGTAGGGCCACTGATAGGGCTCAACAATTAACCGCATTGTCTCCTCTTCCAGAGAACCTGGGATCAACTACCAGCAACTATATGGTAGCCCATCTCCAGTTCCAGGGGATCAGACAGACAGACAGACAGACAGAGATAAGGATGGCAGGCCTGCCTGGTCTTACTTTCTTTCTTATCCTTTTTAAAAAATGTTTATTTATTTATTTATTTATTTATTTATTTATTTATTATATATAAGTACACTGTAGCTGTCTTCAGACACTCCAGTAGAGGGTTTCAGATTCTGGAGAATCTAAATCCTCTTATAATCTGAATATGATGTACTTAAACACAGCTCACATATACTTCTAAATATTTAAAGAAGTGTGGGGCCACTGAAAGGGCTCGACAATTAAGAGCATTGTCTCCTCTTCCAGAGAACCTTGGATCAACTACCAGCAACTATATGGTGGCCCATCTCCAGTTCCAGGGGATTAGACAGACAGACAGACAGACAGAGATAAGGATGGCAGGCCTGCCTGGTCTTACTTTGTTTCTTATCCTTTTTAAAAAATGTTTATTTATTTATTTATTTATTTATTACATATAAGTACACTGTAGCTGTCTTCAGACACTCCAGTAGAGGGTGTCAGATTCTGGAGAATCTAAATCCTCTTATAATCTGAATATGATGTACATAAACACAGCCTCACATATACTTCTAAATATTTAAAGAAGTGTGGGGCCACTGAAAGGGCTCAACAATTAAGAGCATTGTCTCCTCTTCCAGAGAACCTTGGATCAACTACCAGCAACTATATGGTGGCCCATCTCCAGTTCCCGGGGATCAGATAGACAGACAGACAGACAGGCAGAGATATGGATCGCAGGCCTGCCTGGTCTTTCTTTCTTTCTTATCCTTTTTAAAAAATGTTTATTTATTTATTTATTTATGTATTTAGTAGATATAAGTACACTGTAGCTGTTCAGACACTACAGAAGAGGGTGTCAGATTCTGGAGAATCTAAATCCCTCTTATGGTTTGCATATGATGTACATAAACACAGCCTCACATATACTTCTAAAAATTTAAAGAAGGGTGGGGCCACTCTAAAAGCTCAACAATTAACAGCATTGTCTCCTCTTCCAGAGTACCTGGGATCAACTACCAGCAACTATATGGTGGCCCATCTCCAGTTCCAGGGGATCAGACAGACAGACATACAGACAGTGCTAAGGATGGCAGGCCTGCCTGGTCTTTCTTTCTTTCTTATCCTTTTTAAAAAATGTTTATTTATATATTTATTTATGTATTTGTTAGATATAAGTACACTGTAGCTGTCTTCAGACACTCCAGAAGAGGGTGTCAGATTCTGGAGAATCAAAATCCCTCTTATGGTCTGCATATGATGTACATAAACACAGCCTCACATATACTTCTAAAAATTTAAAGATGTGTGGGGCCACTGAGAGGGCTCAACAATTAACAGCATTGTCTCCTCTTTCAGAGAACCTGGGATAAACTACCAGCACCTTATGGTGGCCCATCTCCAGTTCCAGTGGATCAGACAGACAGACAGACAGAGAGGCCTGCCTGGTCTTTCTTTATTTCTTATACTTTTAAAAAAATCTTTATTTATTTATTTATTTATTTATTTATTTATGTATTTGTTAGATATAAGTACACTGTAGCCGTCTTCAGACACTCCAGAAGAGGGTGTCAGATTCTGGAGAATCTAAATCCCTCTTATGGTCTGCATATGATGTACATAAACACAGCCTCACATATACTTCTAAAAATTAAAAATGGATGGGGCCACTGAAATGGTTCAACAATTAACAGCATTGTCTCCTCTTCCAGAGAAGCTGGGATCAACTACCAGCACCTACAAGGTGGCCCATCTCCAGTTCCAGGGGATCAGACAGACAGACAGACAGACAGAGATAAGGATGGCAGGCCTGCCTGGTCTTTCTTTCTTTCTTATCCTTTTAAAAAAATATTTATTTATTTATTTATTTATTTATTTATTTTTTATGTATTTCTTAGATATAAGTACACTGTAGCTTTCTTTAGACACTCCAGAGGAGGGTGTCAGATTCTGGAGAATGTAAATCCCTCTTATGGTCTGCATAGGATGTACATAAACACAGCCTCACATATACTGAGCTGAGGTGTCAGGCCAACTGCTGGAATTTCTGAGTACCACCTAGAGAGAGAAAAGCTATGCTGTGTTTGCTTAATTTTTGTATTTTATTATTTCTATTTGTTGTTTTGTTTTGTTTTATTTGTTTTTAGAGAAGTCCTCAGTCTGTAGCTCTGGCTGACCCAGGACTGCCTACTTGTGTTAATTAGGGTTTCACAGCTGAGAATAGACACCAAGAGCAAGGTAAGGCTTAAAAAACCCTACATTCAGTGGTGGCTCAAGCTCTTAATGAGAGCACTCTGTAGATAGAGGCAGTCAGTTTCTGAGTTCGAGGCCACCCTGGTGAAAGACAGGGCTAGGGTAGGGGCTAGGGTGAGGAAAGGAAGAAAGGAAAGAAGATAGGAAGAAAGAAAGAAAAAGTTTTTATAAAAGTTTTATAAAAAGTGTTAACGTTTTTAAAAATTAAAAAAAAAATACCAGATCACCATCACACAGCATTGGCTGTCTTCAGGTGTATCCTTTCAGCCTCCAAAACAAAAAACAATGGCTGGCTGTCTTCAGGTGTATCCTATTCTCGAGTCTTATTTCCAACCTTAGAGCTGGGCTGAGCTGCCTCATTATGTAATTGCAAACCTTCCTTGGTTTGTCTTTTCCATTTCTAAGACTAACAGGCCTTTTTCTATTTATTGAATATGCTCATGACTGTCCTTTAGATATAGTAAATATAACTGTTGCTTATAAAACTTGTTTTCTAGGAATTTTTAAAGGGCAATGGCAGAGTTTATTTATAAAAAAATATTTTGCATTTATTTATTTGTGTGAGTGAAGAAGCTCAGGTCTTCAAACTCGTCAGGAGGTATGATTACCTACCCTCTCTCTCAACCCCTCTCTCTCCTCTCTCAATGATTGTGTAAGAATGTTTTGCATGTGTATGCTGTGCCCACAGACTCCAGAACAGAGTATTAGATCCCCTGGAACTGGAGATGGGCCACCATATATAATACTGGTAATTGAGCCCAGGTTCTCTGGAAGAGGAGACAATGCTCTTAATTGTTGAGCCCTCTCTGTAGCCACATCTTTCTTTCTTTCTTTTTTTTTTTTTTTTGAGTTTATGTGAGGCTGTGTTTATATACATCATATGCAGACAATAAGAATGATTTAGATTCTTCAGAATCTGACACCCTCTTCTGGACTGTCTGAAGATAGCTACAGCATACTTAAATATAATAAATAAATAAATCTTTAAAAAGAAAAGGAAAAGTAAAAAAGAAAGAACAGGCCTGCCATATGCATGTTCATAGAGGAAAATGGAAGAGACCCCAATCTAACCTCAGCAGGGTGCTTCCTTCTGGATGGTAGCTCACAGTTTCATCCCAGCAAGACAGGCAAATCACTGAGTTCAAGGACAGTAAGGTTCAGGACAGCCAAGGTTAGGAAGGAAAAGGGTCTATGTTGAGAATACAAACCGACAAAACAACAACTAGGAAAAAGAAGTGACAGTGTAACTTGGGTTAGGGTACCAACAAGAGAAAGCTTTCTGTTACCACTTACAAACACCAGTAGCCTTGCACCCTTCTGCCCAGGTCCCTGCCTTCCTTTCTAGGAATTCTAAGGATGCCAGGGGGTGGGGGAATCCAGATTAACTTTTTAAAAACAAAGACTTGGTCTTTGATGTCTATAGGAAGCCCTTCTCAGTGCCTTTAACTACCACTGAACTTTCAGGGCTGTGACTCAACTGTAACAAGGAACAGGGCTAAGAACCTGCAGCCTTTGAAAACAACTATTTTTTTAAAGTGGGGGACACAAATCAGCAGTAGAACCCCTCAGGTTCAGCCATAATACTTGTTAGGGAAAGAGCCTCAATGTCCGGAGCTGAGGTCTCATGGGTGAACTGCTTCAAGCTCTGAGTATCATTGAAAGAAAGAAAAGATATCATGTGGTTGCTTAATTTATTTATTTTATTATTTCTATTTTTTGTTTTCTTTTGTTTTGTTTTAGAAAAGGCCTCAGTCTGTAGCTATGGCTGACCTAGGACAGACTACATGTGTTAATTAGGGTTTCACAGCTGAGAAACAGACCATACCTATGTAAGACTTAGAAAACCCAACAGTCAGTGGTGGCTCGAGCTCTTAATGAGAGCACTCTGGAGGCAGAGGCAGTCAGTTTCTGAGTTCGAGGCCAGCCTGGTTAAAGACAGGGATAGGCAGGGCTAGGCAAGGCAGGGCTGGGCTAGGCTAGGCTAGGCAAGGGGCTGGGCTAGTCAAGGCAAGGGACTAGGCTAGGCTACTCAAGGGGCTAGGCAAGACAGACAGACAGAGAGAAAGACAGACAAGGATGGCAGGCCTGCCTGGTTTTTCTTTCTTTCTTATCTCTTTTAAAAAATGTTTATTTATTTATTTATTTATTTATGTATTTATTAGATATAAGTACACTGTAGCTGTCTTCAGACACTCCAGAAGAGGGTGTCAGATTCTGGAGAATCTATATCCCTCTTATGGTCTGCATATGATGTACATAAACACAGCCTCACATTTACTTCTAAAAATTTAAAGATGTGTGGGGCCAATGAAAGGGATCAACAATTAACAACATTGTCTCCTCTTATAGAGAACCTGGGATCAACTACCAGCAACTATATGGTGGCCCATCTCCAGTTCCAGGGGATCAGACAGACAGACAGACATACAGACAGATAGAGTTAAGAATGGCAGGCCTACCTGGTCTTTCATTCTTTCTTATCCTTTTTAAAAAATGTTTATTAATTTAAGTATGTATTTATTAGATTTAAGTACATTGTAGCTGTCTTCAAACACTCCCTAAGAGGGTGTCAGATTCTGGAGAATCTATATCCCTCTTATGGTCTGCATATGATGTACATGAACACAGCCTCACATATACTTCTAAAAATTTAAAGATGGGTAGGGCCACTGATAGGGCTCAACAATTAACCGCATTGTCTCCTCTTCCAGAGAACCTGGGATCAACTACCAGCAACTATATGGTAGCCCATCTCCAGTTCCAGGGTATCACACAGACAGACAGACAGACAGAGATAAGGATGGCAGGCCTGCCTGGTCTTACTTTCTTTCTTATCCTTTTTAAAAAATGTTTATTTATATATTTATTTATTTATTATATATAAGTACACTGTAGCTGTCTTCAGACACTCCAGTAGAGGGTGTCAGATTCTGGAGAATCTAAATCCTCTTATAATCTGAGTATGATGTACTTAAACACAGCTCACATATACTTCTAAATATTTAAAGAAGTGTGGGGCCACTGAAAGGGCTCAACAATTAAGAGCATTGTCTCCTCTTCCAGAGAACCTTGGATCAACTACCAGCAACTATATGGTGGCCCATCTCCAGTTCCAGGGGATCAGACAGACAGACAGACAGACAGAGATAAGGATGGCAGGCCTGCCTGGTCTTACTTTGTTTCTTATCCTTTTTAAAAAATGTTTATTAATTATTTATTTATTACATATAAGTACACTGTAGCTGTCTTCAGACACTCCAGTAGAGGGTGTCAGATTCTGGAGAATCTAAATCCTCTTATAATCTGTATATGATGTACATAAACACAGCCTCACATATACTTCTAAATATTTAAAGAAGTGTGGGGCCACTGAAAGGGCTCAACAATTAAGAGCATTGTCTCCTCTTCCAGAGAACCTTGGATCAACTACCAGCAACTATACGGTGGCCCATCTCCAGTTCCCGGGGATCAGATAGACAGACAGACAGACAGGCAGAGATATGGATGGCAGGACTGCCTGGTCTTTCTTTCTTTCTTATCCTTTTTAAAAAATGTTTACTTATTTATTTATTTATTTATTTATTTAGTAGATATAAGTACACTGTAGCTGTTCAGACACTACAGAAGAGGGTGTCAGATTCTGGAGAATCTAAATCCCTCTTATGGTCTGCATATGATGTACATAAACACAGCCTCACATATACTTCTAAAAATTTAAAGAAGGGTGGGGCCACTCTAAAAGCTCAACAATTAACAGCATTGTCTCCTCTTCCAGAGTACCTGGGATCAACTACCAGCAACTATATGGTGGCCCTTCTCCAGTTCCAGGGGATCAGACAGACAGACATACAGACAGTGCTAAGGATGGCAGGCCTGCCTGGTCTTTCTTTCTTTCTTATCCTTTTTAAAAAATGTTTATTTATATATTTATTTATGTATTTGTTAGATATAAGTACACTGTAGCTGCCTTCAGACACTCCAGAAGAGGGTGTCAGATTCTGGAGAATCAAAATCCCTCTTATGGTCTGCATATGATGTACATAAACACAGCCTCAACTTTACTTCTAAAAATTTAAAGATAGGTGGAGCCACTGAAAGGGCTCAACAATTAACAGCATTGTCTCTTCTTCCAGAGAACCTGGGATCAACTAACAGCAACTATATAGTGGCCCATCTCCAGTTCCAATGGATCAGACAGACAGACAGACTGACAGAGATAAGGATGGAGGCCTGCCTGGTCTTTCTTTCTTTCTTATACTTTTAAAAAATGTTTATTAATTTAAGTATGTATTTATTAGATATAAGTACACTTTAGCTGTCTTCAGACACTCTAGAAGAGGGTGTCATCTTCTGGGTAATCTAAATCCCTCTTATGGTCTGCATATGATGTACATAAACACAGCCTCACATATACTTCTTTTTTTTTTTTTTTTAAATTTTTAATATTTTTTATTACATATTTTCCTCAATTATATTTCCAATGCTATCCCAAAAGTCCCCCATAGCGCCCCCCACTTCCCTACCCACCCATTCCCATTCTTTTGGCCCTGGCATTCCCCTATATTGGGGCATATAAATTTGCAAGTCCAATGGGCCTCTCTTTCCAGTGATGGCCGACTAGGCCATCTTTCGATACATATGCAGCTAGAGACAAGAGCTCCGGGATACTGGTTAGTTCATCATTACAACTTGTCTCTTATATCTCGGGTATACTAAGTTTCTGGGCTAATATCCACTTATCAGTGAGTACATATCATTTGAGTTCTTTTGTGATTGTGTTGCCTCACTCAGGATGATGCCCTCCAGGTCCAACCATTTGCCTAGGAATTTCTTTTTTTTTTTTTTTTTTTTTTAATATTTTTATTACATATTTTCCTCAATTACGTTTCCAATGCTATCCCAAAAGTCCCCCATAGCGCCCCCCCACTTCCCTATCCACCCATTCCCATTCTTTTGGCCCTGGCATTCCCCTATATTGGGGCATATAAAGTTTGCAAGTCCAATGGGCCTCTCTTTCCATTGATGGCTGACTAGGCCATCTTTCGATACATATGCAGCTAGAGACAAGAGCTCCGAGGTTCTAGTTAGTACATCATGTTGTTCCAACAATACGGTTGCAGATCCCTTTAGCTCCTTGGGTACTTTCTCTAGCTTCTCCATTGGGAGCCCTGTGATACATCCAATAGCTGACTGTGAACATCCACTCCTGTGTTTGCTAGGCCCCAGCATCGTCTCACAAGAGACAGCTATATTTGGGTCCTTTCAGCAAAATCTTGCTAGTGTATGCAATGGTGTCAGCGTTTAGAAGTTGATTATGGGATGGATCCCTGGGTACGGCAGTCTCTAAATGGTCCATCCTTTCATCACCGCTACGAACTTTGTCTCTGTAACTCCTTCCCTGGGTGTTTTGTTCCCAATTCTGAGAAGGTGCACAGTGTCCACACTTTGGTCTTCATTCTTCTTGAGTTTCATGCGTTTAGCAAATTGTATCTTAAATCTTGGGTATCCTAAGTTTTGGGCTAATATCCACTTATCAGTGAATACATATTGTGTGAGTTCTTTTGTGATTGTGTTACTTCACTCAAGATGATGCCCTCCAGGTCCATCCATTTGGCTAGGAATTTCATAAATTCATTCTTTTTAATAGCTGAGTAGTACTCCATTGTGTAAATGTACCATAATTTCTGTATCCATTCCTCTGTTGAGGGACATCTGGGTTCTTTCCAGCTTCTGGCTATTATAAATAGGGCTGCTATGAACATAGTGGAACATGTGTCCTTTTTACCGGTTGG
The DNA here is from genome assembly GCF_978045245.1 of Mus caroli. Lineage (NCBI taxonomy): Eukaryota > Metazoa > Chordata > Mammalia > Rodentia > Muridae > Mus > Mus caroli. Next base: position 142,870,319 of record NW_028227263.1, read on the forward strand.
GACATCTTCTGGATATATGCCCAGGAGAGGTATTGCTGGATCCTCTGGTAGTACTATGTCCAATTTTCTGAGGAACCGCCAGACTGATTTCCAGAGTGGTTGTACAAGCTTGCAATCCCACCAACAATGGAGGAGTGTTCCTCTTTCTCCACATCCTCGCCAGCAACTGCTGTCACCTGAATTTTTGATCTTAGCCATTCTGACTGGTGTGAGGTGGAATCTCAGGGTTGTTTTGATTTGCATTTCCCTGATGATTAAGGATGTTGAACATTTTTTCAGGTGTTTCTCTGCCATTCGGTATTCCTCAGGCGAGAATTCTTTGTTCAGTTCTGAGCCCCATTTTTTAATGGGGTTATTTGACTTTCTGGAGTCCACCTTCTTGAGTTCTTTATATATATTGGATATTAGTCCCTTATCTGATTTAGGATAGGTGAAGATCCTTTCCCAATCTGTTGGTGGTTTTTTTGTCTTATTGATGGTGTCTTTAGCCTTACAGAAGCTTTGTAGTTTCATGAGGTCCCACTTGTCAATTCTCGATCTTACAGCACAAGCCATTACTGTTCTATTCAGGAATTTTTCCCCTGTGCCCATATCTTCAAGGCTTTTCCCCACTTTCTCCTCTATAAGTTTCAGTGTCTCTGGTTTTATGTGAAGTTCCTTGATCCACTTAGACTTGACCTTAGTACAAGGAGATAGGAATGGATCGATTCGCATTCTTCTACATGTTAACATCCAGTTGTGCCAGCACCATTTGTTGAAAATGCTGTCTTTCTTCCACTGGATGTTTTTAGCTCCCTTGTCGAAGATCAAGTGACCGTAGGTGTGTGGGTTCATTTCTGGGTCTTCAATTCTATTCCATTGGTCTATTTGTCTGTCACTATACCAGTACCATGCAGTTTTTATCACAATTGCTCTGTAGTAGAGCTTTAGGTCCGGCATGGTGATTCCACCAGAGGTTCTTTTATCCTTGAGAAGAGTTTTTGCTATCCTAGGTTTTTTGTTATTCCAGATGAATTTGCAGATTGCACTTTCTAATTCGTTGAAGAATTGAGTTGGAATTTTGATGGGGATTGCATTGAATCTGTAGATTGCTTTTGGCAAGATAGCCATTTTTACAATGTTGATCCTGCCAATCCATGAGCATGGGAGATCTTTCCATCTTCTGAGATCTTCTATAATTTCTTTCTCAGAGACTTGAAGTTTTTATTATACAGATCTTTCACTTCCTTAGTTAGAGTCACGCCAAGATATTTTATATTATTTGTGACTATTGAGAAGGGTGTTGTTTCCCTAATTTCTTTCTCAGCCTGTTTATTCTTTGTGTAGAGAAAGGCCATTGATTTGTTTGAGTTAATTTTATATCCAGCTACTTCACCGAAGCTGTTTATCAGGCTTAGGAGTTCTCTGGTGGAATTTTTAGGGTCACTTATATATACTATCATATCATCTGCAAAAAGTGATATTTTGACTTCATCTTTTCCAATTTGTATCCCTTTGATCTCCTTTTGTTGTCGAATTGCTCTGGCTAGGACTTCAAGTACAATGTTGAATAGGTATGGAGAAAGTGGACAGCCTTGTCTAGTCCCTGATTTTAGAGGGATTGCTTCAAGCTTCTGACCATTTACTTTGATGTTGGCTACTGGTTTGCTGTAGATTGCTTTTATCATGTTTAGGTATGGGCCTTGAATTCCTGATCTTTCCAAGACTTTTATCATGAATGGGTGTTGGATCTTGTCAAATGCTTTTTCCGCATCTAACGAGATGACCATGTGGTTTTTGTCTTTGAGTTTGTTTATATACTGGATTACGTTGATGGATTTCCGTATATTGAACCATCCCTGCATCCCTGGGATGAAACCTACTTGGTCAGGATGGATGATTGTTTTGATGTGTTCTTGGATTCGGTTAGCAAGAATTTTATTGAGGATTTTTGCATCAATATTCATAAGGGATATTGGTCTGAAGTTTTCTATATTTGTTGGGTCTTTTTGTGGTTTAGGTATCAGAGTAATTGTGGCTTCATAGAATGAGTTGGGTAGAGTACCTTCTGTTTCTATTTTGTGGAATAGTTTGTGAAGAACTGGGATTAGATCTTCTTTGAAGGTCTGATAGAACTCTGCACTAAACCCATCTGGTCCTGGGCTTTTTTTGGTTGGGAGACTATTAATGACTGCTTCTATTTCTTTGGGGGATATAGGGCTGTTTAGATCATTAACCTGATCTTGATTCAACTTTGGTACCTGGTATCTGTCTAGGAACTTCTCCATTTCATCCAGGTTCTCCAGTTTTGTTGAGTATAGCCTTTGGTAGAAGGATCTGATGGTGTTTTGGATGTCTTCAGGATCTGTTGTTATGTCTCCTTTTTCATTTCTGATTTTGTTAATTAGGATGCTTTCCCTGTGCCCTCTAGTGAGTCTGGCTAAGGGTTTATCTATCTTGTTGATTTTCTCAAAGAACCAGCTCCTTGATTGGTTGATTCTTTGAATAGTTTTTCTTGTTTCCACTTGGTTGATTTCACCCCTGAGTTTGATTATTTCCTGCCGTCTACTCCTCTTGGGTGAATTTGCTTCCTTTTGTTCTAGTGCTTTTAGGTGTGTTGTCAAGCTGCTAATGTGTGCTCTTTCTAGTTTCCTTTTGGAGGCACTCAGAGCTATGAGTTTTCCTCTTAGAAATGCTTTCATTGCGTCCCATAAGTTTGGGTATGTTGTGGCTTCATTTTCATTGAACTCTAAAAAGTCCTTAATTTCTTTCTTTATTCCTTCCTTGACCAAGGTATCATTGAGAAGAGTGTTGTTCAGTTTCCACGTGAAGGTTGGCTTTCTATTATTTATTTTGTTATTGAAGATCAGCCTTAGTCCATGGTGATCTGATAGGATGCATGGGACAATTTCAATGTTTTTGTATCTGTTGAGTCCTGTTTTGTGCCCAATTACGTGGTCAATTTTGGAGAAGGTACCATGAGGTGCTGAGAAGAAGGTGTATCCTTTTGTTTTAGGGTAAAATGTTCTGTAGATATCTGCCAGATCCATTTGATCCATAACTTCTGTTAGTTTCACTGTGTCCCTGTTTAGTTTCTGTTTCCATGATCTGTCCATTGGTGAAAGTGGTGTGTTGAAGTCTCCCACTATTATTGTATGAGGTGCAATGTGTGCTTTGAGATTTACTAAAGTTTCTTTAATGAATGAGGCTGCCTTTGTATTTGGAGCATAGATATTCAGGATTGATAGTTCCTCTTGGAGGATTTTACCTTTGATGAGTATGAAGTGCCCCTCCCTGTCTTTTTTGATGACTTTGGGTTGGAAGTCAATCTTATCTGATATTAGAATGGCTACTCCAGCTTGTTTCTTCAGACACTACCGAAACACTACCGAAGAGGGTGACACCGAAGAGGGTGTCAGATTCTGGAGAATCTATATCCCTCTTATGGTCTGCATATTATGTACATGAACACAGCCTCACATATACTTCTAAAAATTTAAAGATGGGTGGGGCCACTGAAAGGGCTCAACAATTAACAGCACTGACTCCTCTTCCAGAGAACCTGGGATCAACTACCAGCAATTATATGGTGGCCCATCTCCATTTCCAGGGGATCAGACAGACAGACAGACAAGGATGGCAGGCTTGCCTGGTCTCTCTTTCTTTATTATCCTTTTTTAAAAATGTTCATTTGTTTATTTATGAATTTATTAGATATAAGTACACTGTAGCTGTCTTCAGACACTCCAGAAGAGGGTGTCAGATTCTGGAGAATCTAAATCCCTCTTATGGTCTGCATATTCGGTACATAAACACAGCCTCGCATATACTTCTAAAAATTTAAAGATGGGTGGGGCCACTGAAAGGGCTCAACAATTAACAGCATTGTCTCCTCTTCCAGAGAACCTGGGATCAACTACAAGCAACTCTATGGTGGCCCATCTCCAGGTCCAGAGGATCAGACAGACAGACAGACAGAGATAAGGATGGCAGGCCTGCCTGGTCTTTCTTTCTTTCTTATCTTTTTAAAAAAATGTTTATTTCTTTATTTATGTATTTATTAGATATAAGTACACTGTATCCGTCATAGACACTCCAAAAGACGGTGTCAGATTCTGGAGAATATAAATCCCTCTTTAATGGTGTGAATATGATGTACATAAACACAGCATCACATTTACTTCTAGAAATTATAAAGATGGGTGGGGCCACTGAAAGGGCTGAACAATTAACAGCATTGTCTCCTCTTCAGAAGACCTGGGATCAACTACCAGCAACAAAATGGTGGCCCTTCTCCAGTTCCAGGAGATCAGACAGACAGACAAACAGAGAGACAGACAGACAGACAAAGATAAGGATGGCAGCCCTGCCTGGTCTTTCTTTCTTTCTTATCCTTTTAAAAAAATGTTTGTTTATTTATTTATTTATTTATTTATTTATGTATTTATTAGATATAAGTACACTGTAGCTATCTTCAGACACTACAGAAGAGGGTGTCAGATTCTGGAGAATCTAAATCCCTCTTATGGTCTGCATATGATGTACATAAGCACAGCCTCACATATACTTCTAAAAATTTAAAGATGGGTGGGGCCACAGAAAGGGATCAACATTAACAGCATTGTCTCCTCTTCCAGAGAACGTTGGATAAACTACCAGCAACTATATGGTGGCCCATCTCCAGTTCCAGGGTATCAGACAGACAGACAGACAGACAGAGATAAGGATGGAGGCCTGCGTGGTCTTTCTTTCTTTCTTATACTTTTAAAAAAAATGTTTATTTATTTATTTATTTATTTATTTATTTATTTATTATATATAAGTACACTGTAGCTGTCTTCATACACTCCTGAAGAGGGTGTCAGATTCTGGAGAATCTAAATCCCTCTTATGGTCTGCATATGATGTACATAAACACAGCCTCACATATACTTCTAAAAATTTAAAGAGGTGTGGGGCCACTGAAAGGGCTCAACAATTAACAGCATTGTCTCCTCTACCAGAGAACCTGGGATCAACTACCAGCAATTATATGGTGGCCCATCTCCAGTTCCAGGGGATCAGGCAGACAAAGAGACAGACAGACAAGGGTGGCAGGCCTCCCTGGTTTTTCTTTCTTTCTTATCCTTTTTAAAAAATGTTTATTTATTTATTTATGGATTTATTAGATATAAGTACACTGTAGCTGTCTTCAGACACTCCAGAAGAGGGTGTCAGATTCTGGAGAATATAAATCCCTCTTATGGTCTGCATATGATGGACATAAACACAGATTAACATACACTTCTAAAAATTTAAGATGGGTGGGGCCACTGAAAGGGCTCAACAATTAACAGCATTGTCTCTTCTTCCAGAGAACCTAGGATCAACTACCAGCAACTATATGGTGGCCCATCTCCAGTTCCAGGGGATCAGACAGACAGACAGACAGACAGAGATAAGGAGGGCAGGCCTGCCTGGTTTTTCTTTCTTTCTTATCCTTTTAAAATAATGTTTATTTATTTATTTATTTATTTATTTATTTATTTATTAGATATAAGTACACTGTAGTTGTCTTCAGACACTCCAGAAGAGGGTGTCAGATTCTGGAGAATCTAAATCCCTCTTATGGTCTGCATATGATGTACATAAACACAGCCTAACATATACTTCTAAAAATTTAAAGATAGGTGGAGCCACTGAAAGGGCTCAACAATTAACAGCATTGTCTCTTCTTCCAGAGAACCTGGGATCAACTAACAGCAACTATATGGTGGCCCATCTCCAGTTCCAAGGGATCAGACAGACAGACAGACAGACTGACAGAGATAAGGATGGAGGCCTGCCTGGTCTTTCTTTCTTTCTTTCTTATACTTTTAAAAAAATGTTTATTTATTTATTTATTTATTTATTTATTAGATATAAGTACACTGTACCTGTATTCAGACACTCTAGAAGAGGGTGTCATCTTCTGGAGAATCTAAATCCCTCTTATGGTCTGCATATGATGTACATAAACACAGCCTCACATATACTTCTAAAAATTTAAAGATGGGTGGGCCCACTGAAAGGGCTCAACAATTAACAGCATTGTCTCTTCTTCCAGAGAACGTGGGATCAACTACCAGCAACTATATGGTGGCCCATCTCAAGTTACAGGGGATAAGACAGACAGACAGACAGACAGAGATAAGGATGGCAAGCCTGCCTGATTTTTCTTTCTTTCTTATCCTTTTAAAAAAATGTTAATTTATTTATTTATTTATTTATTCATTTATTCATTTATTTATTTATTTATGTATTTAAGATATAAGTACACTGTAGCTGTCTTCAGACTCTCCAGAAGACGGTGCAGATTCTGGAGAATCAATATGCCTCTTATGGTCTACATATGATATACATGAACACAGCCTCACATATACTTCTAAAAATTTAAAGATGGGTGGGGCCACTGAAAGGGCTCAACAGCTAACAGCATTGTCTCCTCTTCCAGAGAACCTGGGATCAACTACCAGCAACTATATGGTGGCCCATCTCCAGTTCCAGGGTATCTGACAGATAGACAGACAGACAGACAGACAGACAGACAAACAAGGTGGCAGGCCTGCCTGGTCTTTCTTTCTTTCTTATTCTTTTTAAAAAATGTTTATTTATTTATTTATGTATTTATTAGATATAAGTACACTGTAGTTGTCTTCAGACACTCTAGAAGAGGGTGTCATATTCTGGAGAATCTAAATCCCTCTTATGGTCTGCATATGATGTACATAAACACAGCCTCACATATACTTCTAAAAATTTAAAGTTGGGTGGGCCCACTGAAAGGGCTCAACAATTAACACCATTGTCTCCTCTTCCAGAGAATGTGGGATCAACTACCAGCAACTATATGGTGGCCCATCTCAAGTTGCAGGGGATCAGACAGACAGACAGACAGACAGTGATAAGGATGGCAGGCCTGCCTGATTTTTCTTTCTTTCTTATCCTTTTAAAAAATGTTTGTTTATTTATTTATTTATTTATTTATTTATTTATTTATTTATGTACTTATTAGATATAAGTACACTCTAGCTGTCTTCAGACTCTCCAGAAGAGGGTGTCAGATTCTGGGGAATCTATATCCCTCTTATGGTCTGCATATGATGTACATAAACACAGCCTCACATATACTTCTAAAAATTTAAAGATGGGTGGGGCCACTGAAAGGGCTCAACAATTAACAGCATTGTCTCCTCTTCCAGAGGACCTGGGATCAACTACCAGCAACTATATTGTGGCCCATCTCCAGTTCCAGGGGATCAGACAGACAGACAGACAGACAGTGATAAGGATGGCAGTCATGCCTGGTCTTTCTTTCTTTCTTATCCTTTTTTTAAAAAAATGTTTGTTTATTTATTTATTTATTTATTTATTTATTTATTTATTTATTTATTAGATATAAGTACACTGTAGCTGTTCAGATACTCCAGAAGAGGGTTTCAGATTCTGGAGAATCTAAATCCCTCTTATGGTCTGCATATGATGTACATAAACACAGCCTCACATATACTTCTAAAAATTTAAAGAAGGGTGGGGCCACTCTAAAAGCTCAACAATTAACAGCATTGTCTCCTCTTCCAGAGTACCTGGGATCAACTACCAGCAACTATATGGTGGCCCATCTCCAGTTCCAGGGGATCATACAGACAGACATTCAGACAGTAATAAGGATGGCAGGCCTGCCTGGTCTTTCTTTCTTTCTTATCCTTTTTTAAAAAATGTTTATTTATATATTTATTTATGGATTTATTAGATATTAGTACATTGCAGCTGTCTTCAGACACTCCAGAAGAGGGTGTCAAATTCTGGAATCTAAATCCCTCTTATGGTCTGCATATGATGTACATAAACACAGCCTCACATATACTTCTAAAAATTTAAAGATGTGTGGGGTCACTGAGAGGGCTCAACAATTAACAGCATTGTCTCCTCTTTCAGAGAACCTTGGATCAACTACCAGCAACTATATGGTGGCCCATCTCCAGTTCCAGGGGATCAGACCGACAGACAGACAGACAAGGATAATGATGGCAGGCCTACCTGGTCTTTCTTTCTTTCTTATCCTTTTTAAAAATGTTTATTTATTTATTTATTTATTTATTTATTTATTTATCTATTTATTTATTTGATATAAGTACACTGTAGCTGTCTTCAGACACTCCAGAAGAGGGTGTCAGATTCTGGAGAATCTAAATCCCTCTTATGGTCTGCATATGATGTACATAAACACAGCCTCACATTTACTACTAAATATTTAAAGATGGGTGGCGCCACTGAAAGGGCTCAACAATTAACAGCATTGTCTCCTCTTCCAGAGAACCTGGGATCAACTACCAGCAATTATTCGTGGCCCATCTCCAGTTCCCAGGGATCAGATTGACAGACAGACAGACAGACAGAGATATGGATGGCAGGCCTGCCTGGTCTTTCTTTCTGTCATATCCTTTTTAAAAAATGTTTATTTATTTATTTATTTATTTATTTATTTATTTATTAGATATAAGTACACTGTAGCTGTTCAGACACTCCAGAAGAGGTTGTCAGATTCTGGAGAATCTAAATCCCTCTTATGGTCTGCATATGATGTACATGAACACAGCCTCACATATACTTCTAAAAATTTAAAGATGGGTGGGGCCACTGAAAGGGCTCAACAATTAACAGCACTGACTCCTCTTCCAGAGAACCTGGGATCAACTACCAGCAATTATATGGTGGCCCATCTCCATTTCCAGGGGGTCAGACAGACAGACAGACAAGGATGGCAGGCTTGCCTGGTCTCTCTTTCTTTATTATCCTTTTTTAAAAATGTTCATTTGTTTATTTATGAATTTATTAGATATAAGTACACTGTAGCTGTCTTCAGACACTCCAGAAGAGGGTGTCAGATTCTGGAGAATCTAAATCCCTCTTATGGTCTGCATATTCGGTACATAAACACAGCCTCGCATATACTTCTAAAAATTTAAAGATGGGTGGGGCCACTGAAAGGGCTCAACAATTAACAGCATTGTCTCCTCTTCCAGAGAACCTGGGATCAACTACAAGCAACTCTATGGTGGCCCATCTCCAGGTCCAGAGGATCAGACAGACAGACAGACAGAGATAAGGATGGCAGGCCTGCCTGGTCTTTCTTTCTTTCTTATCTTTTTAAAAAAATGTTTATTTCTTTATTTATGTATTTATTAGATATAAGTACACTGTATCCGTCATAGACACTCCAAAAGACGGTGTCAGATTCTGGAGAATATAAATCCCTCTTTAATGGTGTGAATATGATGTACATAAACACAGCATCACATTTACTTCTAGAAATTATAAAGATGGGTGGGGCCACTGAAAGGGCTGAACAATTAACAGCATTGTCTCCTCTTCAGAAGACCTGGGATCAACTACCAGCAACAAAATGGTGGCCCTTCTCCAGTTCCAGGAGATCAGACAGACAGACAAACAGAGAGACAGACAGACAGACAAAGATAAGGATGGCAGCCCTGCCTGGTCTTTCTTTCTTTCTTATCCTTTTAAAAAAATGTTTGTTTATTTATTTATTTATTTATTTATTTATGTATTTATTAGATATAAGTACACTGTAGCTATCTTCAGACACTACAGAAGAGGGTGTCAGATTCTGGAGAATCTAAATCCCTCTTATGGTCTGCATATGATGTACATAAGCACAGCCTCACATATACTTCTAAAAATTTAAAGATGGGTGGGGCCACAGAAAGGGATCAACATTAACAGCATTGTCTCCTCTTCCAGAGAACGTTGGATAAACTACCAGCAACTATATGGTGGCCCATCTCCAGTTCCAGGGTATCAGACAGACAGACAGACAGACAGAGATAAGGATGGAGGCCTGCGTGGTCTTTCTTTCTTTCTTATACTTTTAAAAAAAAATGTTTATTTATTTATTTATTTATTTATTATATATAAGTACACTGTAGCTGTCTTCATACACTCCTGAAGAGGGTGTCAGATTCTGGAGAATCTAAATCCCTCTTATGGTCTGCATATGATGTACATAAACACAGCCTCACATATACTTCTAAAAATTTAAAGAGGTGTGGGGCCACTGAAAGGGCTCAACAATTAACAGCATTGTCTCCTCTACCAGAGAACCTGGGATCAACTACCAGCAATTATATGGTGGCCCATCTCCAGTTCCAGGGGATCAGGCAGACAAAGAGACAGACAGACAAGGGTGGCAGGCCTCCCTGGTTTTTCTTTCTTTCTTATCCTTTTTAAAAAATGTTTATTTATTTATTTATGGATTTATTAGATATAAGTACACTGTAGCTGTCTTCAGACACTCCAGAAGAGGGTGTCAGATTCTGGAGAATATAAATCCCTCTTATGGTCTGCATATGATGGACATAAACACAGATTAACATACACTTCTAAAAATTTAAGATGGGTGGGGCCACTGAAAGGGCTCAACAATTAACAGCATTGTCTCTTCTTCCAGAGAACCTAGGATCAACTACCAGCAACTATATGGTGGCCCATCTCCAGTTCCAGGGGATCAGACAGACAGACAGACAGACAGAGATAAGGAGGGCAGGCCTGCCTGGTTTTTCTTTCTTTCTTATCCTTTTAAAATAATGTTTATTTATTTATTTATTTATTTATTTATTTATTTATTTATTTATTTATTAGATATAAGTACACTGTAGTTGTCTTCAGACACTCCAGAAGAGGGTGTCAGATTCTGGAGAATCTAAATCCCTCTTATGGTCTGCATATGATGTACATAAACACAGCCTAATATATACTTCTAAAAATTTAAAGATAGGTGGAGCCACTGAAAGGGCTCAACAATTAACAGCATTGTCTCTTCTTCCAGAGAACCTGGGATCAACTAACAGCAACTATATGGTGGCCCATCTCCAGTTCCAAGGGATCAGACAGACAGACAGACAGACTGACAGAGATAAGGATGGAGGCCTGCCTGGTCTTTCTTTCTTTCTTTCTTATACTTTTAAAAAAATGTTTATTTATTTATTTATTTATTTATTTATTTATTTATTTATTTATTAGATATAAGTACACTGTACCTGTATTCAGACACTCTAGAAGAGGGTGTCATCTTCTGGAGAATCTAAATCCCTCTTATGGTCTGCATATGATGTACATAAACACAGCCTCACATATACTTCTAAAAATTTAAAGATGGGTGGGCCCACTGAAAGGGCTCAACAATTAACAGCATTGTCTCTTCTTCCAGAGAACGTGGGATCAACTACCAGCAACTATATGGTGGCCCATCTCAAGTTACAGGGGATAAGACAGACAGACAGACAGACAGAGATAAGGATGGCAAGCCTGCCTGATTTTTCTTTCTTTCTTATCCTTTTAAAAAAATGTTAATTTATTTATTTATTTATTTATTCATTTATTCATTTATTTATTTATTTATGTATTTAAGATATAAGTACACTGTAGCTGTCTTCAGACTCTCCAGAAGACGGTGCAGATTCTGGAGAATCAATATGCCTCTTATGGTCTACATATGATATACATGAACACAGCCTCACATATACTTCTAAAAATTTAAAGATGGGTGGGGCCACTGAAAGGGCTCAACAGCTAACAGCATTGTCTCCTCTTCCAGAGAACCTGGGATCAACTACCAGCAACTATATGGTGGCCCATCTCCAGTTCCAGGGTATCTGACAGATAGACAGACAGACAGACAGACAGACAGACAAACAAGGTGGCAGGCCTGCCTGGTCTTTCTTTCTTTCTTATTCTTTTTAAAAAATGTTTATTTATTTATTTATGTATTTATTAGATATAAGTACACTGTAGTTGTCTTCAGACACTCTAGAAGAGGGTGTCATATTCTGGAGAATCTAAATCCCTCTTATGGTCTGCATATGATGTACATAAACACAGCCTCACATATACTTCTAAAAATTTAAAGTTGGGTGGGCCCACTGAAAGGGCTCAACAATTAACACCATTGTCTCCTCTTCCAGAGAATGTGGGATCAACTACCAGCAACTATATGGTGGCCCATCTCAAGTTGCAGGGGATCAGACAGACAGACAGACAGACAGACAGTGATAAGGATGGCAGGCCTGCCTGATTTTTCTTTCTTTCTTATCCTTTTAAAAAATGTTTGTTTATTTATTTATTTATTTATTTATTTATTTATTTATTTATGTACTTATTAGATATAAGTACACTCTAGCTGTCTTCAGACTCTCCAGAAGAGGGTGTCAGATTCTGGGGAATCTATATCCCTCTTATGGTCTGCATATGATGTACATAAACACAGCCTCACATATACTTCTAAAAATTTAAAGATGGGTGGGGCCACTGAAAGGGCTCAACAATTAACAGCATTGTCTCCTCTTCCAGAGGACCTGGGATCAACTACCAGCAACTATATTGTGGCCCATCTCCAGTTCCAGGGGATCAGACAGACAGACAGACAGACAGTGATAAGGATGGCAGTCATGCCTGGTCTTTCTTTCTTTCTTATCCTTTTTTTAAAAAAATGTTTGTTTATTTATTTATTTATTTATTTATTTATTTATTTATTTATTTATTTATTTATTAGATATAAGTACACTGTAGCTGTTCAGATACTCCAGAAGAGGGTTTCAGATTCTGGAGAATCTAAATCCCTCTTATGGTCTGCATATGATGTACATAAACACAGCCTCACATATACTTCTAAAAATTTAAAGAACGGTGGGGCCACTCTAAAAGCTCAACAATTAACAGCATTGTCTCCTCTTCCAGAGTACCTGGGATCAACTACCAGCAACTATATGGTGGCCCATCTCCAGTTCCAGGGGATCATACAGACAGACATTCAGACAGTAATAAGGATGGCAGGCCTGCCTGGTCTTTCTTTCTTTCTTATCCTTTTTTAAAAAATGTTTATTTATATATTTATTTATGGATTTATTAGATATTAGTACATTGCAGCTGTCTTCAGACACTCCAGAAGAGGGTGTCAAATTCTGGAATCTAAATCCCTCTTATGGTCTGCATATGATGTACATAAACACAGCCTCACATATACTTCTAAAAATTTAAAGATGTGTGGGGTCACTGAGAGGGCTCAACAATTAACAGCATTGTCTCCTCTTTCAGAGAACCTTGGATCAACTACCAGCAACTATATGGTGGCCCATCTCCAGTTCCAGGGGATCAGACCGACAGACAGACAGACAAGGATAATGATGGCAGGCCTACCTGGTCTTTCTTTCTTTCTTATCCTTTTTAAAAATGTTTATTTATTTATTTATTTATTTATTTATTTATCTATTTATTTATTTGATATAAGTACACTGTAGCTGTCTTCAGACACTCCAGAAGAGGGTGTCAGATTCTGGAGAATCTAAATCCCTCTTATGGTCTGCATATGATGTACATAAACACAGCCTCACATTTACTACTAAATATTTAAAGATGGGTGGCGCCACTGAAAGGGCTCAACAATTAACAGCATTGTCTCCTCTTCCAGAGAACCTGGGATCAACTACCAGCAATTATTCGTGGCCCATCTCCAGTTCCCAGGGATCAGATTGACAGACAGACAGACAGACAGAGATATGGATGGCAGGCCTGCCTGGTCTTTCTTTCTGTCATATCCTTTTTAAAAAATGTTTATTTATTTATTTATTTATTTATTTATTTATTTATTTATTTATTTATTTATTTATTTATTAGATATAAGTACACTGTAGCTGTTCAGACACTCCAGAAGAGGTTGTCAGATTCTGGAGAATCTAAATCCCTCTTATGGTCTGCATATGATGTACATAAACACAGCCTCACATATACTTCTAAAAATTTAAAGAAGGGTGGGGCCACTCTAAAAGCTCAACAATTAACAGCATTGTCTCCTCTTCCAGAGTACCTGGGATCAACTACCAGCAACTATATGGTGGCCCATCTCCAGTTCCAGGGGATGAGACAGACAGACAGACAGACAGTGCTAAGGATGGCAGGCCTGCCTGGTCTTTCTTTCTTTCTTATCCTTTTTAAAAAAATGTTTATTTATATATTTATTTATGTATTTATTAGATATAAGTACACTGTAGCTGTCTTCAGACACTCCAGAAGAAGGTGTCAGATTCTGGAGAATCTAAATCCCTCTTATGGTCTGCATATGATGTACATAAACACAGCCTAACATATACTTCTAAAAATTAAAAGATGTGTGGGGCCACTGAAAGGGCTCAAAAATTAACAGCATTGTCTCCTCTTATAGAGAACCTGGGATCAACTACCAGCAACTCTATGGTTGTCCATCTCCAGTTCCAGGGGATCAGACAGACAGACAGACAGACAGTGATAAGGGTGGTAGGCCTGCCTGGTCTTTCTTTCTTTCTTATCCTTTTTTTAAAAAAATGTTTGTTTATTTATTTATTTAATTATTTATTAGATATAAGTACACTGTAGCTGTTCACACACTGCAGAAGAGGGTGTCAGATTCTGGAGAATCTAAATCCCTCTTATGGTCTGCATATGATGTACATAAACACAGCCTCACATATACTTCTAAATATTTAAAGAAGGGTGGGGCCACTCTAAAAGCTCAACAATTAACAGCATTGTCTCCTCTTCCAGAGTACCTGGGATCAACTACCAGCAACTATATGGTGGCCCATCTCCAGTTCCAGGGGATCATACAGACAGACATACAGACAGTGATAAGGATGGCAGGCCTGCCTGGTCTTTCTTTCTTTCTTATCCTTTTTAAAAAAAATGTTTATTTATATATTTATTTATGGATTTATTAGATATAAGTACACTGTAGCTGTCTTCAGACACTCCAGAAGAGGGTGTCAGATTCTGGAGAATCTAAATCCCTCTTATGGTCTGCATATGATGTACATAAACACAGCCTCACATATACTTCTAAAAATTTAAAGTTGTGTGGGGCCACTGGGAGGGCTCAACAATTAACAGCATTGTCTCCTCTTTCAGAGAACCTGGGATAAACTACCAGCAACTCTATGGTTGTCCATCTCCAGTTCCAGGGGATCAGACAGACAGACAGACAGACAGTGATAAGGGTGGTAGGCCTGCCTGGTCTTTCTTTCTTTCTTATCCTTTTTTTAAAAAAATGTTTGTTTATTTATTTATTTAATTATTTATTAGATATAAGTACACTGTAGCTGTTCACACACTGCAGAAGAGGGTGTCAGATTCTGGAGAATCTAAATCCCTCTTATGGTCTGCATATGATGTACATAAACACAGCCTCACATATACTTCTAAATATTTAAAGAAGGGTGGGGCCACTCTAAAAGCTCAACAATTAACAGCATTGTCTCCTCTTCCAGAGTACCTGGGATCAACTACCAGCAACTATATGGTGGCCCATCTCCAGTTCCAGGGGATCATACAGACAGACATACAGACAGTGATAAGGATGGCAGGCCTGCCTGGTCTTTCTTTCTTTCTTATCCTTTTTTAAAAAAATGTTTATTTATATATTTATTTATGGATTTATTAGATATAAGTACACTGTAGCTGTCTTCAGACACTCCAGAAGAGGGTGTCAGATTCTGGAGAATCTAAATCCCTCTTATGGTCTGCATATGATGTACATAAACACAGCCTCACATATACTTCTAAAAATTTAAAGTTGTGTGGGGCCACTGGGAGGGCTCAACAATTAACAGCATTGTCTCCTCTTTCAGAGAACCTGGGATAAACTACCAGCACCTTATGGTGGCCCATCTCCAGTTCCAGTGGATCAGACCGACAGACAGACAGAGAGACAGAGATAAGGATGGCAGGCCTGCCTGGTCTTTCTTTATTTCTTATTCGTTTTAAAAAATGTTTATTTATTTATTTATTTATATATGTATTTATTAGATATAAGTACACTGTAGCCGTCTTCAGACACTCCAGAAGAGGGTGACAGATTATAGAGAATCTAAATCCCTCTTATGGTCTGAATATGATGTACATAAACACAGCATCACATATACTTCTAAAAATTAAAAATCCAATTGTGCGGGACCTGAGACTGCATTAGTTAGGGAAGCAAAAACCGGCCTGAGTAGGGCCACAGGCCTCATCCGGCCGGATCAGCGCCGGGGTAGCGGGAGAGAAGGGTTGCCTGACACCCGCCAGCTACCCAGGACCCCCGCCGCAGGATTTTGGGACTGCTGGTGAGTGGAACACAGCTTCTGCTCCAATCTTTAAACAGTGACAACGATAACAACTAACCCCAGAGATTACTAGATGGCGAAAGGTAAACGTAATAATCTTACTAACAGAAACCAAGACCACTCACCATCATCAGAACCCAGCACCCCCACTTCGCCCAGTCCAGGGCACCCCAACACACCGGAAAAGCTAGACACGGATTTAAAAGCATATCTCCTGATGATGATAGAGGACTTCAAGAAGGACTTTAATAACACACTTAAAGAAATGCAGGAGAACACTGCTAAACAGGCAGAAGACAATAAAGAGGAAGCACAAAAATCCCTTAAAGAATTGCAGGAGACCACTGCTAAAGAGTTACAAATCCTTAAAGAAAAACAGGATAACATAATCAAACAGGTAGAAGTCCTTACAGAAAAACAGGAAAACACATCCAAACAGATGATGGAAATGAACAAAACCATACTAGACCTAAAAAGGGAAGTAGACACAATAAAGAAAACCCAAAATGAGGCAACACTGGAGATAGAAACCCTAGGAAAGAAATCTGGAACCATAGATACGAGCATCAGCAACAGAATACAAGAGATGGAAGAGAGAATCTCAGGTGCAGAAGATTCCATAGAGAACATCGGCACAACAATCAAGGAAAATGTAAAATGCAAAAAGATCCTAACTCAAAACATCCAAGAAATACAGGACGCAATGAGAAGACCAAACCTACGGATAATAGGAGTGGATGAGAATGAAGATTTTCAACTCAAAGGACCAGCAAACATCTTCAACAAAATTATAGAAGAAAACTTCCCAAATCTAAAGAAAGAGATGCCCATGAACATACAAGAAGCCTACAGAACTCCAAATAGACTGGACCAGAAAAGAAATACCTCCTGACACATTATAATCAGAACAACAAATGCTCTAAATAAAGATAGAATACTAAAAGCAGTAAGAGAAAAAGGCCAAGTAACATATAAAGGCAAGCCTATCAGAATTACACCAGATTTTTCACCAGAGACTATGAAAGCCAGAAGATCCTGGACGGATGTTATACAGACACTAAAAGAACACAAATACCAGCCCAGGCTACTATATCCAGCCAAACTCTCAATTAACATAGATGGAGAAACCAAAGTATTCCACGACAAAACCAAATTCACACATTATATCTCCATGAATCCAGCCCTTCAAAGGATAATAACAGAAAAAAACCAATACAAGGACAGGAACCACGCCCTAGAAACAACAAGAAGGTAATCCCTCAACAAACCTAAAAGAAGACAGCCACAAGAACAAAATGCCAACTTTAACAACAAAAATAACAGGAAACAACAATTACTTTTCCTTAATATCTCTTAATATCAATGGACTCAACTCCCAGATAAAAAGACATAGACTAACAAACTGGCTACACAAACAAGACCCAACATTTTGCGCTTACAGGAAACTCATCTCAGAGAAAAGGATAGACACTACCTCAGAATGAAAGGCTGGAAAACAATTTTCCAAGCAAATGGCATGAAGAAACAAGCTGGAGTAGCCGTTCTGATATCTGATAAGATTGACTTCCAACCCAAAGTCATTAAAAAAGACAGGGAGGGACACTTCATACTCATCAAAGGTAAAATCCTCCAAGAGGAACTATCAATCCTGAATATCTATGCTCCAAATACAAAGGCAGCCACATTCATTAAAGAAACTTTAGTAAATCTCAAAGCACACATTGCACCTCATACAATAATAGTGGGAGACTTCAACACACCACTTTCACCAATGGACAGATCATGGAAACAGAAACTAAACAGGGACACAGAGAAACTAAGAGAAATTATGAATCAAATGGATCTGGCAGATATCTACAGAACATTCTATCCTAAAACAAAAGGATATACCTTCTTCTCAGCACCTCATGGTACCTTCTCCAAAATTGACCACATAATTAGTCACAAAGCAGGCCTCAGCAGATACAAAAATATTGAAATTGTCCCATGCATCCTATCAGATCACCATGGACTAAGGCTGATCTTCAATAACAAAATAAATAATAGAAAGCCAACCTTCACGTGGAAACTGAACAACACTCTTCTCAATGATACCTTGGTCAAGGAAGGAATAAAGAAAGAAATTAAGGACTTTTTAGAGTTCAATGAAAATGAAGCCACAACATACCCAAACTTATGGGACGCAATGAAAGCATTTCTAAGAGGAAAACTCATAGCTCTGAGTGCCTCCAAAAGGAAACTAGAGAGAGCACACATTAGCAGCTTGACAACACACCTAAAAGCACTAGAACAAAAGGAAGCAAATTCACCCAAGAGGAGTAGACGGCAGGAAATAATCAAACTCAGGGGTGAAATCAACCAAGTGGAAATAAGAAAAACTATTCAAAGAATCAACCAATCAAGGAGCTGGTTCTTTGAGAAAATCAACAAGATAGATAAACCCTTAGCCAGACTCACTAGAGGGCACAGGGAAAGCATCCTAATTAACAAAATCAGAAATGAAAAAGGAGACATAACAACAGATCCTGAAGACATCCAAAACACCATCAGATCCTTCTACCAAAGGCTATACTCAACAAAACTGGAGAACCTGGATGAAATGGAGAAGTTCCTAGACAGATACCAGGTACCAAAGTTGAATCAAGATCAGGTTAATGATCTAAACAGCCCTATATCCCCCAAAGAAATAGAAGCAGTCATTAATAGTCTCCCAACTAAAAAAAGCCCAGGACCAGATGGGTTTAGTGCAGAGTTCTATCAGACCTTCAATGAAGATCTAATCCCAGTTCTTCACAAACTATTCCACAAAATAGAAACAGAAGGTACTCTACCCAACTCCTTCTATGAAGCCACAATTACTCTGATACCTAAACCACAAAAAGACCCAACAAAGATAGAAAACTTCAGACCAATATCCCTTATGAATATTGATGCAAAAATCCTCAATAAAGTTCTTGCTAACCGAATCCAAGAACACATCAAAACAATCATCCATCCTGACCAAGTAGGTTTCATCCCAGGGATGCAGGGATGGTTCAATATACGGAAATGCATCAACGTAATCCACTATATAAACAAACTCAAAGACAAAAACCACATGGTCATCTCGTTAGATGCGGAAAAAGCATTTGACAAGATCCAACACCCATTCATGATAAAAGTCTTGGAAAGATCAGGAATTCAAGGCCCATACCTAAACATGATAAAAGCAATCTACAGCAAACCAGTAGCCAACATCAAAGTAAATGGTGAGAAGCTTGAAGCAATCCCTCTAAAATCAGGGACTAGACAAGGCTGTCCACTTTCTCCATACCTATTCAACATAGTACTTGAAGTCCTAGACAGAGCAATTCGACAACAAAAGGAGATCAAAGGGATACAAATTGGAAAAGATGAAGTCAAAATATCACTCTTTGCAGATGATATGATAGTATATATGTGACCCTAAAAATTCCACCAGAGAACTTCTAAGCCTGATAAACAGCTTCGGTGAAGTAGCTGGATATAAAATTAACTCAAACAAATCAATGGCCTTTCTCTACACAAAGAATGAACAGGCTGAGAAAGAAATTAGGGAAACAACACCCTTCTCAATAGTCACAAATAATATAAAATATCTTGGCGTGACTCTAACTAAGGAAGTGAAAGATCTGTATAATAAAAACTTCAAGTCTCTGAAGAAAGAAATTCTAGAAGATCTCAGAAGATGGAAAGATCTCCCATGCTCATGGATTGGCAGGATCAACATTGTAAAAATGGCTATCTTGCCAAAAGCAATCTACAGATTCAATGCAATCCCCATCAAAATTCCAAATCAATTCTTCAACGAATTAGAAAGTGCAATCTGCAAATTCATCTGGAACAACAAAAAACCTAGGATAGCAAAAACTCTTCTCAAGGATAAAAGAACCTCTGGTGGAATCACCATGCCGGACCTAAAGCTCTACTACAGAGCAATTGTGATAAAAACTGCATGGTACTGGTATAGTGACAGACAAATAGACCAATGGAATAGAATTGAAGACCCAGAAATGAACCCACACACCTACGGTCACTTGATCTTCGACAAGGGAGCTAAAAACATCCAGTGGAAGAAAGACAGCATTTTCAACAAATGGTGCTGGCACAACTGGTTGTTAACATGTAGAAGAATGCGAATCAATCCATTCCTATCTCCTTGTACTAAGGTCAAGTCTAAGTGGATCAAGGAACTTCACATAAAACCAGAGACACTGAAATTTATAGAGGAGAAAGTGGGGAAAAGCCTTGAAGATATGGGCACAGGGGAAAAATTCCTGAATAGAACAGTAATGGCTTGTGCTGTAAGATCGAGAATTGACAAGTGGGACCTCATGAAACTACAAAGCTTCTGCAAGGCTAAAGACACCATCAATAAGACAAAAAAACCACCAACAGATTGGGAAAGGATCTTCACCTATCCTAAATCAGATAAGGGACTAATATCCAATATATATAAAGAACTCAAGAAGGTGGACTCCAGAAAGTCAAATAACCCCATTAAAAAATGGGGCTCAGAACTGAACAAAGAATTCTCACCTGAGGAATACCGAATGGCAGAGAAGCACCTGAAAAAATGTTCAACATCCTTAATCATCAGGGAAATGCAAATCAAAACAACCCTGAGATTCCACCTCACACCAGTCAGAATGGCTAAGATCAAAAATTCAGGTGACAGCAGATGCTGGCGAGGATGTGGAGAAAGAGGAACACTCCTCCATTGTTGGTGGGATTGCAAGCTTGTACAACCACTCTGGAAATCAGTCTGGCGGTTCCTCAGAAAATTGGACATAGTACTACCGGAGGATCCAGCAATACCTCTCCTGGGCATATATCCAGAAGATGTCCCAACCGGTAAAAAGGACACATGCTCCACTATGTTCATAGCAGCCCTATTTATAATAGCCAGAAGCTGGAAAGAACCCAGATGTCCCTCAACAGAGGAATGGATACAGAAATTATGGTACATTTACACAATGGAGTACTACTCAGCTATTAAAAAGAATGAATTTATGAAATTCCTAGCCAAATGGATGGACCTGGAGGGCATCATCTTGAGTGAAGTAACACAATCACAAAAGAACTCACACAATATGTATTCATTGATAAGTGGATATTAGCCCAAAACTTAGGATACCCAAGATATAAGATACAATTTGCTAAACGCATGAAACTCAAGAAGAATGAAGACCAAAGTGTGGACACTGTGCACCTTCTTGGAATTGGGAACAAAACACCCAGGGAGGGAGCTACAGAGACAAAGTTCGTAGCTGTGATGAAAGGATGGACCATTTAGAGACTGCTGTATCCAGGGATCCGTCCCATGATCAGCTTCTAAACGCTGACACCATTGCATACACTAGCAAGATCTTGCTGAAAGGACCCAAATATAGCTGTCTCTTGTGAGACGATGCCGGGGCCTAGCAAACACAGGAGTGGATGTTCACAGTCAGCTATTGGATGTATCACAGGGCTCCCAATGGAGAAGCTAGAGAAAGTACCCAAGGAGCTAAAGGGATCTGCAACCCTATTGTTGGAACAACATGATGTACTAACCGGAACCCTGGAGCTCTTGTCTCTAGCTGCATATGTATCGAAAGATGGCCTAGTCGGCCATCAATGGAAAGAGAGGCCCATTGGACTTGCAAACTTTATATGCCCCAATATAGGGGAATGCCAGGGCCAAAAGAATGGGAATGGGTAGGTAGGGAAGTGGGGGGCGCTATGGGGGACTTTTGGGATAGTATTGGAAATGTAATTGAGGAAATTATGTAATAAAAATATATTAAAAAAATGTTTATTTATTTATTTATTCATATATGTATTTATTAGATATAAGTACACTGTAGCCGTCTTCAGACACTCCAGAAGAGGGTGACAGATTATAGAGAATCTAAATCCCTCTTATGGTCTGAATATGATGTACATAAACACAGCATCACATATACTTCTAAAAATTAAAAATGGGTGGAGCCACTGAAAGGGCTCAACAATTAACAGCATTGTCTCCTCTTCCAGAGAACCTGGGATCAACTACCAGCAACTATATGGTGGCCCATCTCCAGTTCCAGGGGATCAGGCAGACAGAGAGACAGACAGACAGAGATAAGGATGGCAGGCCTGCCTGGTCTTGTTTTCTTTCTTATCCTTTTTAAAAAATGTTTATTTATTTATTTATTTATGTATTTATTAGAATTAAGTACACTGTAGCTGTCTTCAGACACTCCAGAAGAGGGTGTCAGATTCTGGAGAATCTAAATCCCTCTTATGGTCTGCATATGATGTACATAAACACAGCCTCACATATATACTTGTAAATATTTAAAGATGGGCAGGGCCACTGAAAGGGCTCAACAATTAACAGCATTGTCTCCTCTTCCAGAGAACCTGTGATCAACTACAAGAAACTCTATGGTGGCCCATCTCCAGTTCCAGAGGATCAGACAGACAGACAGACAGACAGAGATAAGGATGGCAGGACTGCCTGGTCTTTCTTTCTTTCTTATCGTTTTTAAAAAATGTTTATTTCTTTATTTATGTATTTATTAGATATAAGTACCCTGTATCCGTCATAGACACTCCAAAAGACGGTGTCAGATTCTGGAGAATATAAATCCCTCTTTAAGGGTCTGAATATGATGTACATAAACACAGCATCACATTTACTTCTAGAAATTTAAAGATGGGTGGGGCCATTGAAAGGGCTGAACAATTAACAGCATTGTCTCCTCTTCAGAAGACCTGGGATCAACTACCAGCAACAAAATGGTGGCCCTTCTCCAGTTCCAAGAGATCAGACAGACAGACAAACAGAGAGACAGACAGACAGACAAAGATAAGGATGGCAGCCCTGCCTGGTCTTTCTTTCTTTCATATCCTTTTTAAAAAATGTTTATTTATTTATTTATTTATTTATTTATTTATTTATTTATTAGACATAAGTACACTGTAGCTATCTTCAGATACTCCAAAAGAGGGGGTCAGATTCTGGAGAATCTAAATCCCTCTTATGGTCTGCATATGATGTACATAAACACAGCCTCACATATACTTCTAAAAATTTAAAGAAGGGTGGGGCCACTCTAAAAGCTTAACAATTAACAGCATTTTCTCCTCTTCCAGAGTACCTGGGATCAACTACCAGCAACTATATGGTGGCCCATCTCCAGTTCCAGGGGATCATACAGACAGACATACAGACAGTGATAAGGATGGCAGGCCTGCCTGGTCTTTCTTTCTTTCTTATCCTTTTTAACAAAATGTTTATTTATATATTTATTTATGGATTTATTAGATATAAGTACACTGTAGCTGTCTTCAGACACTCCAGAAGAGGGTGTCAAATTCTGGAATCTAAATCCCTCTTATGGTCTGCATATGATGTACATAAACACAGCCTCACATATACTTCTACAAATTTAAAGATGTGTGGGGTCACTGAGAGGGCTCAACAATTAACAGCATTATCTCCTCTTTCAGAGAACCTGGGATAAACTATCAGCACCTTATGGTGGCCCATCTCCAGTTCCAGTGGATCAGAAAGACAGACAGACAGAGAGACAGAGATAAGGATGGCAGGCCTGCCTGGTCTTTCTTTATTTCTTATACTTTTTAAAAAATGATTATTTATTAATTTATTTATTTATCTATTTATTTATTAGATATAAGTACACTGTACCCGTCTTCAGACACTCCAGAAGAGGGTGACAGATTCTAGAGAATCTAAATCCCTCTTATGGTCTGAATATGATGTACATAAACACAAAATCACATATACTTCTAAAAATTAAAAATGGGTGGGGCCACTGAAAGGGCTCAACAATTAACAGCATTGTCTCCTCTTCCAGAGAACATGGGATCAACTACCAACAACTATATGGTGGCCCATCTCCAGTTCCAGGGGATCAGACAGACAGACAGACAGACAGAGAAAAGGATGGCAGGCCTGCCTGGTCTTACTTTCTTTCTTATCCTTTTTAAAAAAATTTTTATTTATTTATTTATTTATTTATTTATTTATTTATTTATTTATTATAAGTACACTGTAGCTGTCTTCAGACACTCCAGAAGAGGGTGTCAGATTCTGGAGAATCTAAATCCCTCTTATGGTCTGCATATGATGTACATAAACACAGCCTCACATATACTTCTAAATATTTAAAGATGGGTAGGGACACTGAAAGGGCTCAACAATTAAGAGCTTTGTCTCCTCTTCCAGACAACCTTGGATCAACTACCAGCAACTATATGGTGGCCCATCTCAAGTTCCAGGGGATAAGACAGACAGACAGACAGACAGACAGAGATAAGGATGGCAGGCCTGCCTGATTTTTCTTTCTTTCTTATCCTTTTTAAAAAATGTTTATTTATTTATTTATTCATTTATTTATTTATTTATTTATTTATTTATTTATTTATTTATTAGATATAAGTACACTGTAGCTGTCTTCAGACTCTCCAGAAGAGGGTGTCAGATTCTGGAGAATCTATATCCCTCTTATGGTCCGCATATGATGTACATGAACAGAGCCTAACATATACTTCTAAAAATTTAAAGATGGGTGGGCCCACTGAAAGGGCTCAACAATTAACAGCACTGTCTCCTCTTCCAGAGAACCTGGGATCAACTACCAGCAACTATATGGTGGCCCATCTCCAGTTCCAGGGTATCTGACAGACAGACAGACAGACAGACAGACAGACAAGGTGGCAGGCGTGCCTGGTCTTTCTTTCTTTCTTATCCTTTTTAAAAAATGTTTATTTATTTATTTATGTATTTATTAGATATAAGTACACTGTAGCTGTCTTCAGACACTCTAGAAGAGGGTGTCATATTCTAAAGAATCTAAATCCCTCTTATGGTCTGCATATGATGTTCATAAACACAGCCTCACATATACTGCTAAAAATTTAAAGATGGGTGGGCCTACTGAAAGGGCTCAATAATTAACACCATTGTCTCCTCTTCCAGAGAACGTGGGATCAAATACCAGCAACTATATGGTGGCCCATCTCAAGTTGCAGGGGATCAGACAGACAGACAGACAGACAGAGATGAGGATGGCAGGCCTGCCTGATTTTTCTTTCTTTCTTATCCTTTTTAAAAATGTTTATTTATTTATTTATTTATTTATTTATTTATTTATTTATGTATTTATTAGATATAAGTACACTGTAGCTAACTTCAGACTCTCCAGAAGAGGGTGTCAGATTCTGGAGAATCTATATCCCTCTTATGGTCTGCATATGATGTACATAAACACAGCCTCACATATACTTCTAAAAATTTAAAGATAGTTGGGGCCACTGAAAGGGCTCAACAATTAACAGCATTGTCTCCTCTTCCAGAGGACCTGGGATCAACTACCAGCAACTATATTGTTGCCCAATTCCAGTTCCAGGGGATCAGACAGACATACATACAGACAGACAGACAAGGATTGCAGGCCTGCCTTGTTTTTCTTTCTTTCTTATACATTTTAAAAAGGTTTATTTATTTATATATGTATTTATTAGATATAAGTACACTGTAGCTGTCTTCAGGCACTTCAGAAGAGGGTGTCATATTCTGGAGAATCTAAATCCCTCTTATGGTCTGCATATGATGTACATAAACACAGCCTCACATATACTTCTAAAAATTTAAAGATGTGTGGGGAAACTGAAACGGCTCAACAATTAACAGCATTGTCTCCTCTACCAGAGAACCTGGGATCAACTAGCAGAAACTATATGGTGGCCCATCTCCAGTTCCAGGGGATCAGACAGACAGACAGACAGACAGAGATAAGGATGGCAGGCCTGCCTGGTCTTACATTCTTTCTTATCCTTTTTCAAAAATGTTTATTTATTTATTTATTTATTTATTTATTTATTTATTTATTTATTATATATAAGTACACGGTAGCTGTCTTCAGACACTCCAGAAGAGGGTGTCAGATTCTGGAGAATATAAATCCCTCTTATGATCTGCATATGATGTACATAAACACAGCCTCACATATACTTATAAAAATTATAAATAGGTGGGGTCACTGAAAGGGCTCAGCAATTAACAGCATTGTCTCTTCTTCCAGAGAACCTGGGATCAACTACCAGAAATTATATGGTGGCCCATCTCCAGTTCCAGGGGATCAGACAGACAGACAGACAGACAGAGATAAGGAGGGCAGGCCTGCCTGGTCTTTCTTTCTTTCTTATCCTTTTAAAATAATGTTTATTTATTTATTTATTTATTTATTTATTTATTTATTTATTTATGTATTTATTAGATATAAGTACACTGTAGTTGTCTTCAGACACTCCAGAAGAGGGTGTCAAATTCTGGAGAATCTAAATCCCTCTTATGGTCTGCATATGATGTACATAATCACAGCCTAACATATACTTCTAAAAATTTAAAGATAGGTGGAGCCACTGAAAGGGCTCAACAATTAACAGCATTGTCTCCTCTTCCAGAGAACCTGGGATCAACTAACGGCAACTATATGGTGGCCCATCTCCAGTTCCAAGGGATCAGACAGACAGACAGACAGACTGACAGAGATAAGGATGGAGGCCTGCCTGGTCTTTCTTTCTTTCTTATACTTTTAAAAAAATATTTATTTATTTATTTATTTATTTATTTATTTATTTATTAGATATAAGTACACTGTAGCTGTCTTCAGACACTCTAGAAGAGGGTGTCATCTTCTGGAGAATCTAAATCCCACTTATGGTCTGCATATGATGTACATAAACACAGCCTCACATATACTTTTAGAAATTAAAAGATGGGTTGGCCCACTGAAAGGGCTCAACAATTAACAGCATTGTCTCTTCTTCCAGGGAACGTGGGATCAACTACCAGCAACTATATGGTGGCCCATCTCAAGTTCCAGGGGATAAGACAGACAGAGAGACAGACAGAGATAAGGATTGCAGGCCTGCCTGATTTTTCTTTCTTTCTTATCCTTTTTAAAAAATGTTTATTTATTTATTTATTCATTTATTCATTTATTTATTTATTTATGTATTTATTAGATATAAGTACACTATAGCTGTCTTCAGACTCTCCAGAAGAGGGTGTCTACATATGATGTACATGAACACAGCCTCACATATACTTCTAAAAATTTAAAGATGGGTGGGGCCACTGAAAGGGCTCAACATTTAACAGCATTGTCTCCTCTTCCAGAGAACCTGGGATCAACTACCAGCAACTATATGGTGGTCCATTTCCAGTTCCAGGGGATCAGGCAGACAAAGGGACAGACAGACAAGGGTGGTAGGCTTACCTGGTTTTTCTTTCTTTCTGATCCTTTTTAAAAAATGTTTATGTATTTATTTATGTATTTATTCGATATAAGTACACTGTAGCTGTCTTCAGACACTCTAGAAGAGGGTGTCATATTCTGGAGAATCTAAATCCCTCTTATGGTCGGCATAAGATGGACATAAACACAGATTCACATACACTTCTAAAAATTTAAGATGGGTGGGGCCACTGAAAGGGCTCAACAATTAACAGCATTGTCTCTTCTTCCAGAGAACCTGGGATCAACTACCAGCAACTATATGGTGGCCCATCTCCAGTTCCAGGGGATCAGACAGACAAACAGACAGACAGACAGACAGAGATAAGGACGGCAGGCCTGCCTGGTCTTTCTTTCTTTCTTATCCTTTTAAAATAATGTTTGTTTATTTATTTATTTATTTATTTATTTATTTATTTATTTATTTATTTATTTATTTATGTATTTATTAGATATAAGTACACTGTAGTTGTCTTCAGACACTCCAGAAGAGGGTGTCAAATTCTGGAGAATCTAAATCCCTCTTATGGTCTGCATATGATGTACATAAACAGAGCCTAACATATACTTCTAAAAATTTAAGATAGGTGGAGCCACTGAAAGGGCTCAACAATTAACAGCATTGTCTCCTCTTCCAGAGAACCTGGGATCAACTAACAGAAACTATATGGTGGCCCATCTCCAGTTCCAAGGGATCAGACAGACAGACAGACAGACTGACAGAGATAAGGATGGAGGCCTGCCTGGTCTTTCTTTCTTTCTTATACTTTTTAAAAAATATTTATTTATTTATTTATTTATTTATTTATTTATTTATTTATTTATTTATGTATTTATTAGATATAAGTACACTGTAGCTGTCTTCAGACACTCTAGAAGAGGGTGTCATCTTCTGGAGAATCTAAATCCCTCTTATGGTCTGCATATGATGTACATAAACACAGCCTCACATATACTTCTAAAAATTAAAAGATGGGTGGGCCCACTGAAAGGGCTCAACAATTAACACCATTGTCTCTTCTTACAGAGAACGTGGGATCAACTACCAGCAACTATATGGTGGCCCATCTCAAGTTCCAGGGGATAAGACAGACAGACAGACAGACAGAGATAAGGATGGCAGGCCTGCCTGATTTTTCTTTCTTTCTTATCCTTTTTAAAAAATGTTTATTTATTTATTTATTCATTTATTCATTTATTTATTTATGTATTTATTAGATATAAGTACACTGTAGCTGTCTTCAGACTCTCCAGAAGAGGGTGTCAGATTCTGGAGAATCTATATCCCTCTTATGGTCTGCATATGATGTACATGATCACAGCCTCACATATACTTCTAAAAATTTAAAGATGTGTGGGGCCACTGAAAGGGCTCAACAATTCACAGCATTGTCTCCTCTTCCAGAGAACGTGGGATCAAATACCAGCAACTATATGGTGGCCCATCTCCAGTTCCAGGGGATCTGACAGATAGACAGACAGACAGACAAGCAGACAAGGTGGCAGGGCTGCCTGGTCTTTCTTTCTTTCTTATACTTTTTAAAAATGTTTATTTATTTATTTATTTATTTATTTATTTATTTATGTATTTATTAGATATAAGTACACTGTAGCTATCTTCAGACTCTCCAGAAGAGGGTGTCAGATTCTGGAGAATCTATATCCCTCTTATGGTCTGCATATGATGTACATAAACACAGCCTCACATATACTTCTAAAAATTTAAAGATGTGTGGGGCCACTGAAAGGGCTCAACAATTAACAGCATTGTCTCCTCTTCCAGAGGACCTGGGATCAACTACCAGCAACTATATTTTGGCCAAATTCCAGTTCCAGGGATCAGACAGACATACATACAGTCAGACAGACAAGGATTGCAGGCCTGCCTGGTTTTTCTTTCTTTCTTATACATTTTAAAAATGTTTATTTATTTATATATGTATTTATTAGATATAAGTACACTGTAGCTGTCTTCAGGCACTTCAGAAGAGGGTGTCATATTCTGGAGAATCTAAATCCCTCTTATGGTCTGCATATGATGTACATAAACACAGCCTCACATATACTTCTAAAAATTTAAAGATGTGTGGGGCCACTGAAACGGCTCAACAATTAACAGCATTGTCTCCTCTACCAGAGAACCTGGGATCAACTAGCAGCAACTATATGGTGGCCCATCTCAAGTTCCAGGGGATCAGACAGATAGACAGACAGACAGACAAGGATTGCAGGCCTGCCTGGTTTTACTTTCTTTCTTATCCTTTTTAAAAATGTTTATTTATTTATTTATTTATTTATTTATTTATTTATTTATTTATTATATATAAGTACACTCTAGCTGTCTTCAGACACTCCAGAAGAGGGTGTCAGATTCTGGAGAATCTAAATCCCTCTTATGGTCTGCATATGATGTACATAAACACAGCCTCACATATACTTCTAAAAATTTAAAGATGTGTGGGGCCACTGAAGGGGCTCTAAAATTAACAGCATTGTCTCCTCTACCAGAGAACCTGGGATCAACTACCAGCAACTATATGGTGGCCCATCTCCAGTTCCAGGGGATCAGGCAGACAAAGAGACAGACAGACAAGGGTGGCAGGCCTCCCTGGTTTTTCTTTCTTTCTTATCCTTTTTAAAAAATGTTTATTTATTTATTTATGTATTTATTAGATATAAATACACTGTAGCTGTCTTCAGACACTCCAGAAGAGGGTGTCAGATTCTGGAGAATATAAATCCCTCTTATGGTCTGCATATGATGGACATAAACACAGATTCACATACACTTCTAAAAATTTAAGATGGGTGGGGCCACTGAAAGGGCTCACAATTAACAGCATTGTCTCTTCTTCAAGAGAACCTGGGATCAACTACCAGCAACTATATGGTGGCCCATCTCCAGTTCCAGGGGATCAGACAGACAGACAGACAGACAGACAGAGATAAGTTTGGCAGGCCTGCCTGGTCTTTCTTTCTTTCTTATCCTTTTAAAATAATTTTTGTTTATTTATTTATTTATTTATTTATTTATTTATTAGATATAAGTACACTGTAGTTGTCTTCAGACACTCCAGAAGAGGGTGTCAAATTCTGGAGAATCTAAATCCCTCTTATGGTCTGCATATGATGTACATAAACACAGCCTAAAATATACTTCTAAAAATTTAAAGATAGGTGGAGCCACTGAAAGGGCTCAACAATTAACAGCAATGTCTCCTCCTCCAGAGAACCTGGGATCAACTAACAGAAACTATATGGTGGCCCATCTCCAGTTCCAAGGGATCAGAGAGACAGACAGACAGACTGACAGAGATAAGGATGGAGGCCTGCCTGGTCATTCTTTCTTTCTTATACTTTTAAAAAAATATTTATTTATTTATTTATTTATTTATTTATTTATTTATTTATTTATTTATTTATGTATTTATTAGATATAAGTACACTGTAGCTGTCTTCAGACACTCTAGAAGAGGGTGTCATCTTCTGGAGAATCTAAATCCCTCTTATGGTCTGCATATGATGTACATAAACAGAGCCTCACATATACTTCTAAAAATTTAAAGATGGGTGGGGCCACTGAAAGGGCTCAACAATTAACAGCATTGTCTCCTCTTCCAGAGGACCTGGGATCAACTACCAGCAAATATATTGTGGCCCAATTCCAGTTCCAGGGGATCAGAGAGACATACATAGAGACAGACATACAAGGATTGCAGGCCTGCCTGGTTTTTCTTTCTTTCTTATACAAATTAAAAATGTTTATTTATTTATATATGTATTTATTAGATATAAGTACACTGTAGCTGTCTTCAGGCACTTCAGAAGAGGGTGTCATATTCTGGAGAATCTAAATCCCTCTTATGGTCTGCATATGATGTACATAAACACAGCCTCACATATACTTCTAAAAATTTAAAGATGTGTGGGGCCACTGAAACGGCTCAACAATTAACAGCATTGTCTCCTATACCAGAGAACCTGGATCAACTAGCAGCAACTATATGGTGGCCCATCTCCAGTTCCAGGGGATCAGACAGACAGACAGACAGACAGACAAGTATTGCAGGCCTGCCTGTTTTTACTTTCTTTCTTATCCTTTTTAAAAAATGTTTATTTATTTATTTATTTATTTATTTATTTATTTATTTATTTATTTATTTATTATATAAAAGTACACTGTAGCTGTCTTCAGACACTCCAGAAGAGGGTGTCAGATTCTGGAGAATCTAAATCCCTCTTATGGTCTGCATATGATGTACATAAACACAGCCTCACATATACTTCTAAAAATTTAAAGATGTGGGGGGCCACTGAAAGGGCTCAAAAATTAACAGCATTGTCTCCTCTTCCAGAGAACCTGGGATCAACTACCAGCAACTATATGGTGGCCCATCTCCAGTTCCAGGGGATCAGGCAGACAAAGAGACAGACAGACAAGGGTCGCAGGCCTCCCTGGTTTTTCTTTCTTTCTTATCCTTTTTAAAAAATGTTTATTTATTTATTTATGTATTTATTAGATATAAGTACACTGTAGTTGTCTTCAGACACTCTAGAAGAGGGTGTCAGATTCTGGAGAATATAAATCCCTTTTATGGTCTGCACATGATGGACATAAACACAGATTCACATACACTTCTAAAAATTTAAGATGGGTGGGGCCACTGAAAGGGCTCACAATTAACAGCATTGTCTCTTCTTCCAGAGAACCTGGGATCAACTACCAGCAACTATATGGTGGCCCATCTCCAGTTCCAGGGGTTCAGACAGACAGACAGACAGACAGACAGAGATAAGGATGGCAGGCCTGCCTGGTCTTTCTTTATTTCTTTTCGTTTTAAAATAATGTTTATTTATTTATTTATTTATTTATGTATTTATTAGATATAAGTACACTGTAGTTGTCTTCAGACACTCCAGAAGAGGGTGTCAAATTCTGGAGAATCTAAATCCCTCTTATGGTCTGCATATGATGTACATAAACACAGCCTAAAATATACTTCTAAAAATTTAAAGATAGGTGGAGCCACTGAAAGGGCTCAACAATTAACAGCAATGTCTCCTCTTCCAGAGAACCTGGGATCAACTAACAGAAACTATATGGTGGCCCATCTCTAGTTCCAAGGGTTCAGAGAGACAGACAGACAGACTGACAGAGATAAGGATGGAGGCCTGCCTGGTCATTCTTTCTTTCTTATACTTTAAAAAAAAATATTTATTTATTTATTTATTTATGTATTTATTAGATATAAGTACACTGTAGCTGTGTTCAGACACTCTAGAAGAGGGTGTCATCTTCTGGAGAATCTAAATCCCTCTTATGGTCTGCATATGATGTACATAAACAGAGCCTCACATATACTTCTAAAAATTTAAAGATGGGTGGGGCCACTGAAAGGGCTCAACAATTAACAGCATTGTCTCTTCTTCCAGAGAACATGGGATCAACTACCATCAACTTTATGGTGGCCCATCTCCAGTTCCAGGGGATCAGACAGACAGACAGACAGAGATAAGGAGGGCAGGCCTGCCTGGTCTTTCTTTCTTTCTTATCCTTTTAAAATAATGTTTATTTATTTATTTATTTATTTATTTATTTATTTATTTATTTATTTATTAGATATAAGTACACTGTAGTTGTCTTCAGACACTCCAGAAGAGGGTGTCAGATCCTGGAGAATCTAAATCCCTCTTATGGTCTGCATATGATGTACATAAACACAGCCTAACATATACTTCTAAAAATTTAAAGATAGGTGGAGCCACTGAAAGGGCTCAACAATTAACAGCATTGTCTCCTCTTCCAGAGAACCTGGGATCAACTACCAGCAACTATATGGTGGCCCATCTACAGTTCCAGGGGATCAGACACACAGAGAGACAGACAGACACTGTAGGACCCAGAATATGGCAAGAAACCCTGAGAAAGGTGGAAAATTAATAATACACTCTGTAGTACCCAGAATATGGCAAGAAACCCTCATAAAAGTAGAAAATTAAAAACTCACACTTAAGGACCTCAAATATGGCAAGAAAACCTGAAAAATGTGGAAAATGAGAATAATCACAGTGTAGGAACCAGAATTCCGAAAATACTTGAAAAATGTCGTAAATGAGAAAATCACATTTTAGGACCCAGAATATGGGGAGAAACCCTGAGAAACGTGGAAAATTAAAAATACACTCTGTAGCACTGAGAATATGGCAAGAAACCCTCAACAAAGTAGAAAATTAAAAACTCACACTGAAGGATCCCGAATATGGCGCGAAAACATGAAAAAGGTAGAAAATGAGAATAATCACACTGTATTACCCAGAATTACAAAAACATGAAAAACATCGAAAATGAGAAAATCACACTTGTAGGACCCAAAATACGGAAAAACTTGAAAAACGTGGAAAATGAGAAAATCACACTGGAGAAACCAGAATATGCCGAACAACCATGAAAAACCTGAAAATTAAAAATTCACACTATTGGACACAGAATATGGTGAGAAACCATGAAAAGACTGGACAATTAAAAATTCACACTTCATTACCCAGATATGGAGAGAAATACTGAAAACCGTGGGAAAAAATTCACACTGAAGGACCTGGAATACGGCAAGAGACTCTGAAAAAACATGGAAATGAGAAAATCACACAGTACGACCCAGAATATGACGAAAAAACCTGAAAAAGATAAAATATTAAAATATCACACGGAAGGACCCGGAATATGGCGAAAAACCTGAAAAACGAGGAAGATAAAAAACTCACACTGAAGGACACAGAATATGGCGAGAAAACCTGAAAAAAGTAGAAAATTAAAAATTCACACTGAAAGACCCCGAATATGGTTTGAAAACCTGAAAAAGGTGGAAAATGAGAATAATCACACTGTAGGACCCAGATTATGCCCAGAAACCCTGAAAACGTGTAAAATTAAAAAAAACATGCTGGCAGTGCAGGCGGCGGGCCGCGCAGAGTGAGAGGCTCTTTTGTTCGGCTGAGGGGAGGGCCGTTAGCGGGGCCTGTGGTACGCCGCTTCAGCGGGACAGTCGACTTGTGGCCACACGGTTTTTTGCTCCTCTGGGCGCGCTACTCCCCTCGGACCGCCCGACGCAACTCGCGAGTAGCGCGGCACCGATTCCTCTCTGACTCTCGGGCGCTGCTACGAGCAGTGTCACCCTTCACACCAGAAAGCTGGCGGGTACTATGGGGAAAAAGCAAAACAAGAAGAAAGTGGAGGAGGTACTAGAAGAAGAGGAAGAGGAATATGTGGTGGAAAAAGTTCTTGATCGGCGAGTTGTCAAGGGCAAGGTGGAATATCTTCTAAAGTGGAAGGGTTTCTCAGATGAGGACAACACTTGGGAGCCAGAAGAGAATCTGGATTGCCCTGACCTTATTGCTGAGTTTCTACAGTCACAGAAAACAGCTCACGAGACAGATAAATCAGAGGGAGGCAAGCGCAAAGCTGATTCTGATTCTGAAGATAAAGGAGAGGAAAGCAAACCAAAGAAGAAGAAAGAAGAGTCAGAAAAGCCACGAGGCTTTGCCCGGGGTTTGGAGCCCGAGCGGATTATTGGAGCTACTGACTCCAGTGGAGAGCTCATGTTCCTGATGAAATGGAAAAACTCTGATGAGGCTGACCTGGTCCCTGCCAAGGAAGCCAATGTCAAGTGCCCACAGGTTGTCATATCCTTCTATGAGGAAAGGCTAACGTGGCATTCCTACCCCTCAGAGGATGATGACAAAAAAGACGACAAGAATTAGCCCTCTTTGAACCCTGAAACTGCTTGTGGCAGGTTCAGTTACTGACAGCACAAATTCCATTGAGTCAATTCAAGGATTGAATGACTTCACAAGCCCTGGTCTCAGGAGTTTAACTTTCATATTGGGGTAGTGGTTCACTTGAGAATACAAAATCTTCAGATTAACTGATGTCCAAAATACTGTCTTGAATCATGAGATCCATCAATTTTTAGTATTGTCTAGACCTACAAATAGAACTACATTGTAAAATCTTTTTCAGCATGTGTTAAGATGTATGTGAAAATTTCTGTTTAAGTGTAAAGTTCATACCATACTGTCAGTTTTTGTCTTAATAAAATTATAGATTTCTAAAAAAAAAAAAAAAAAAAAAAAACATGCTGTAGGACCCAGAATATGGCGAGAAAACCTGAAAAAAGTAGAAAATTAAAAATTCACACTGAAGGACCCCGAATATGGTGAGAAAACCTGAAAAAGGTGGAAAATGAGAATAATCACACTGTAGGACCCAGATTTTGCCCAGAAACCCTGAAAACGTGGAAAATTAAAAATACATGCTGTAGGACCCAGAGTATGGCGAGAAACCCTGAAAAAAGTTCAAAATTACAAACTCACACTGTAGGACCCCAAATATGGCGAGAAACCCTGAAAAAGGTGCAAAATGAGAAAATCACATTTCAGGACCCAGAATATGCCGAGAAAATGTGAAAAACGTGAAAATTAAAAATTCACACTAACGGACCCAGAATATGGCGAGAAAAAGTTAATAAAAAAGTAGAAAATTAAAATCTCACAGTGAAGGAGCCCAAACATGGCGAGAAAACCTGAAAAAGGTGGAAAATGAGAAAATCACACTGCAGGACCCAGAATATTTCAAGAAACACTGAAAAACGTGAAAATTAAAAACTCACACTGTTGGACACAGAATATGGCGAGAAACCATGAAAAAAAGTGGATAATTAAAATTCACACTGTATTACCCATAATATGGGGAGAAATACTGAAAAACGTGGAAAATTAAAAATCCACACTGAAGGACCTGGAATATGGCAAGAAAACCTGAAAACGTGGAAATGAGAAAATCACAGTGTAGGACCCAGAATATGAAGAAAAAACCTGAAAAACGTGGAAAATGAAAAATACATACTATAGGACACAGTTTATGGCGAGAAACCCTGAAAGAGTAGAAAATTAAAAACTCACACTGAAGGACCCCAAATATGGCAAGAAACCCTGAAAAAAGTAGAAAATTACAAACTGACACTGAAGAACCCCAATTATGGCCAGAAAACCTGAAAAAGTTGGAAAATGAGAAAATCACACTGTAGGACCCAGAATTACGAAAAAACTTGAAAAACGTCCAAAATAATAAAATCACACTGCAGGACCCAGAATATGCCGAGAAACATTGAAAAACATGAAAATTAAAAATTGACACTGTCAGACACAGAATAAGGGAGAAACCATGAAAAAAGTGGAAAATTAAATATTCACACTGCATTACCCAGAATATGGCGAGAAATACTAAAAAACGTGGAAAATTAAAAATTCACACTGAAGGACATGGAATATGGCAAGAAAACCTGAAAAAGTGGAAATGAGAAAATCACACTGTAGGACCCAGAATATGAGAAAAAATCTGAAAAAGGTGGAAAATTAAAAATTCACACTGAAGGATCCGGAATATGGTGAAAAAACCTGAAAAACGAGGAAAATTAAAAACTCACACTGAAGGACCCAGAATATGGCGAGAAACCCTGAAAGAGTAGAAATTTAAAAACTCACACTGAAGGACCCCAAATATGGCGAGAAAACCTGAAAAATGGGGAAAATGAGAATAATCACATTGAGGGACCCAGAATTGGGAAAAAACTTGAAAAACCTCAAAAATGAGAAAATCACACTGCAGGACCCAGAATATGCCTAGATTCCCTGAAAACCTGGAAAATTAAAAATACAAGCTGTAGGACCAAGAATATGGAGAGAAGCCCTGAAAAAGTAGAAAATTAAAAACTCACACTGAAGGACCCCAAATATGTCGAGAAAACCTGAAAAATTTGGAAAATGAGAAAGTCACACTGTAAGACCCAGAATATGACGAAAAAACCTGAAAAATGTGGAAAATTAAAAATTCACACAGAAGGACCTGGAATATGTCAAGAAAACCTGAAAAATTGGAAATGAGAAAATCACACTGTAGGACCCAGAATATGACGAAAAAACCTGAAAAACGTGGAAAAATAAAAATTCACACTGAAGGACCCAGAATATGGTGAGAATACCTGAAAAACGAGGAAAATTAAAAACTCACACTGAATGACCCAGAATACGGCGAGAAACCATGAAAGAGTAGAAAATTAAAAATTCACACTGACGGACCCCAAATATGGCGAAAAAACCTGAAAAATGAGGAAAATGAGAAAATCACATTGTAAGACCCAGAATATGACGAAAAAACCTGAATAATGTGGAAAATAAAAAATTCACAGTGAAGGACACGGAATATGGCGAGAATACCTGAAAAACGAGGAAAATTAAAAACTCATACTGAAGGACACAGAATATGGCGAGAAACCTTGAAAAAAGTAGAAAATTAAAAATTCACACTGAAAGACCCCAAATATGTCGAGAAAACATGATAAAGGTGGAAAATGAGAATAATCACACTGTAGGACCCAGAATTGCCAAAAAACTTGAAAAACCATAAAAATGAGAAAATCACACTGCAGGACACAGAATATGCCGAGAAACCCTGAAAACGTGGAAAATTAAAAATTAACACTGAAGGACCTGGAATATGGCAAGAAAACCTGAAAAACGTGGAAATGAGAAAAATCACAGTGTAGGACCCAGAATATGAAGAAAAAACCTGTAAAACTTGAAAAATTAATAATTCACACTGAAGAACCCAGAATATTGTGAGAAAATCTGAAAATCGTCGAAAATGAAAAATACACACTGTAGGACCCAGAACATGGCAAGAAACCCTGAAAGAGTAGAAAATTAAAAACTCACACTGAAGGACCCCAAATATGGCAAGAAACCCTGAAAAAAGTAGAAAATTACAAACTGACACTGAAGAACCCCAATTATGGTGAGAAAACATGAAAAAGGTGGAAAATGAGAAAATCACACTGTAGGACCCAGAATTACGAAAAAACTTGAAAATATCGAAAATGAGAAAATCACACTGTAGGACCCAGAATATGCCAAGAAACCCTGAAAACGTGAAAAATTAAAAATACAACGTTTAGGACCCAGAATACGGCGAGAAACCCTGAAAAACTTAGAAAATTACAAACTCACACTGAAGGACCCGAAAAATGGCTAGAAAGGCTGAAAAAGGTGGAAAATGAGAAAATCACACTGTAGGACCCAGAATTACGAAAAAACTTGAAAAATGTGGAAAATGAGAAAATCACACTGTAGGACCCAGAATATGCCGAGAAACGCTGAAAAAAGTGAAACATTAAATATTCACACTGTCGGACCAAGAATATTACCAAAAAAAAAACCTTAAAAACGTGGAAAATTAAAAATTTACACTGTGGGACCCAGAATATGGCGAGAAACACTGAAAAATGTGGAAAATTAAATTCACACTGTAGGAACCAGAATATGCCGAGAAAACCTGAAAAAGTTTGAAAATGAAAAAATCACACTGTGGGACTGAGAATATGATGAAAAAAAAAACTTAAAAACATGGAAAATTAAAAACTCCCACTGAAAAACCTAGAATATGGCAAGAAACCCTGAAAAAGGTGGAAAATGAGAAATTCACACTGTAGGACCCAGAATATGATGATAAACACTGAAAAATATTGAAAAATAAAAATTCACACTATAGGACCAGAATATGGAAAAAAACCTTGAAAAACGTGGAAAATTAAAAATTCACACTGCAGGACCCAGAATATGCTGAGAAAACCTGAAAAAGGTGGAAAATGAGAAAATCACACTGTAGGACGGAGAATTGGGGAAAAAAACTTGAAAAAAGTCAAAAATTGGAAAATCGCACAGTAGGAGCCAGAATATGCCAGAAACCCTGAAAACGTGGAAAATTAAAAATACACGCTGTAGGATTCAAAATATGGCAA
Organism: Mus caroli; assembly: GCF_978045245.1. Taxonomy (NCBI): domain Eukaryota; kingdom Metazoa; phylum Chordata; class Mammalia; order Rodentia; family Muridae; genus Mus; species Mus caroli. Next base: position 142,909,628 of record NW_028227263.1, read on the forward strand.
TAAACCCTGAAAGAAGTAGAAAATTAAAAACTCACACTGAAGGACCCGGAATATGGCGAGAAAACCTGAAAAATGTGGAAAATGAGAAAATCAACCTGTAGGACATAGAAATGCGAAAAAACTTAAAAAAAGTGGAAAATGAGAAAATCACATTGTAGGACCCAGAATATGCCAAGAAACCCTGAAAAACGAGAAAAAATAAAAATATGCTTTTTGGAGCCAGAATATTGCAAGAAACACAGTAAAAAGTAGAAAATTAAAAACTCACACTGAAGGACCCGGAATATGGCAAAAAACCTGAAAAAGGTGGAAAATGAGTATAATCACACTGTAGGACACAGAATAGCAATAAAACTTGAAAAACGTGCCCAGAATATGGCGAGAAATACTGAAAAACGTGGAAAATTAAAAATTCAGACTGAAGGACCTGGAATATGGCAAGAAAACCTGAAAAACGAGGAAATGGGAAAATCACACTGTAGGAGCCAGAATATGCTGAGAAACCTTGAAAAACGTGGAAAATTAAAAATACACTCTGTAGGACCCAGAATATGGCGAGAAACCCTGAAAAAAGTAGAAAATTAAAAACTCACATTGAAGGACCCCGAATATGGCGAGAAAACCTGAAAAAGGTGGAAAATGAGAAAATCACACTGTAGGACCCATAATATTACAAAAAACTTGAAAGAAGTGGAAAATTAAAAATTCACAGTGAAGGACCCAGAATATGGCAAGAAAACCTGAAAAACGAGGAAAATTCAAAATTCACACTGTAGGACCCAGAATATGGCTAGAAAACCTGAAAAAGTTGGAAAATGAGAATAATCACACTGTAGGACCAAGATATGTGAAAAAACTTGAAAAATTTCAAAATTGAGAAAATCACACTGTAGGACCCAGAATATGCTGAGAAACACTGAAAAACGTGGAAAATTAAAAATACACGCTGTAGGACCCATAATATGTCGAGAAACCCTGAAAAATTAGAAATGTAAAAACTCACACTGAAGGACCCCAAATATGGCAAGAAAACATGAAAAAGGTGAAAAAAGAGAAAATCACACTGTAGGACCCAGAAATATGAAAAAACTTGAAAAATGTGGAAAATGAGAAAATCACACTGCAGAAACCAGAATATGCCGAACAACCATGAAAAACCTGAAAATTAAAAATTCACACAGTCGGACACAGAATATGGTGAGAAACCATGAAAAAAGTGGACAATTAAAAATTCACAATTTATTACCCAGATATGGCGAGAAATACTGAAAACCGTGGAAAAAAATTCACACTGAAGGACCTGGAATACGGCAAGTGACCCTGAAAAACATGGAAATGAGAAAAATCACACAGTAGGACCCAGCATATGGCGAGAAAACCTGAAAAAAGTAGAAAATTAAAAATTCACACTGAAGGACCCCGAATATTGCAAGAAAACCTGAAAAGGGTGGAAAATGAGAATAATCAATCTGTAGGACCCAGCTTATGCCTAGAAACCCTGAAAACGTGGAAAATTAAAAATACATGCTGTAGGACCCAGAATATGGCGTGTAACCCTGAAAAAAGTTGAAAATAACAAACTCACACTGTAGGACCCCAAATATGGCGAGAAACCCTGCAAAAGGTGGAAAATGAGAAAATCACACTGCAGGATCCAGAATATGCCGAGAAAATGTGAAAAACGTGAAAATTAATAATTCACACTAACGGACCCAGAATATGGCGAGAAACAATAAAAAAGTAGGAAATTAAAAACTCACAGTGAAGGAGCCCAAACATGACCAGAAAAACCTGAAAAAGGTGGAAAATGAGAAAATCACACTGTAGGATCCAGAATATGGCAAGAAATCCTGAAAAAAGTAGAAAAATAAAAACTCACACTGAAGGACCCCAAATATGGCAAGAAAACCCAAAAAAGGTGGAAAATGAGAAAATCACACAGTAGGACCCAGAATTACAAAAAAAACTTGAAAAAAGTGGAAAATGAGAAAATCACACTGCAGGACCAAGAATATTTAGAGAAATCCTGTAAAACGTGAAAATTAAAAATTCACACTCCAGGACCTAGAATATGCCGAGAAACCCTGAAAAACGTGAAAATTAAAAATTCACATTATCGGACCCAGAATATCGTTAGAAACCCTGAAAAACGTGAAAATTAAAAATTCAACTGAAGGACCCGGAATATGGCGAGAAACCCTGAAAAAAGTAGAAAACTAAAAATTCACACTGAAGTACCCGGAATATGGCGAGAAAACCTGAAAAGGTGGAAAATGAGAATAATCACAGTGTAGGACCCAGAATTGCACAAAAAAAAAAACTTGAAAAACATCGTAAATGAGAAAATCACACTGTAGGACCCAGAATATGGCAAGAAACCCTGAGAAACGTGGAAAATTAATAATACACTCTGTAGTACCCAGAATATGGCAAGAAACCCTCAAAAAAGTAGAAAATTAAAAACTCACACTGAAGAACCCCAAATATGGCAAGAAAACCTGAAAAATGTGGAAAATGAGAATAATCACAGATTAGGACCCAGAATTGCGAAAATACTTGAAACGTCGTAAATGAGAAAATCACATTTTAGGACCCAGAATATGGCGAGAAACCCTGAGAAACGTAGAAAATTAAAAATACACTCTGTAGCACCGAGAATATGGCAAGAAACCCTCAACAAAGTAGAAAATTAAAAACTCACAATGAAGGACCCCGAATATGGCGAGAAAACCTGAAAGAGGTGGAAAATGAGAATAATCACACTGTAGGACCCAGAATAGCGAAAAAAACATGAAAATCATGGAAAATGAGAAAATCACACTGTAGGACCCAGAATATGGCGAGAAACCCTGAGAAACGTGGAAAATTAAAAATACACTCTGTAGCACCCAGAATATGGCAAGAAACGCTCAAAAAAGTAGAAAATTAAAAACTCACACTGAAGGACCCTGAATATGGCGAGAAAACATGAAAAAGGTAGAAAATGAGAATATTCACACTTTATTACCCAGAATTACAAAAACATGAAAAACATCGAAAATGAGAAAATCACACTGTAGTACCCAGAATATGCCCAGAAACCATGAAAAACGTGGAAAATTAAAAATACACGCTCTAGGACCCAGAATATGGCGAGAAACTTTGAAAAAGAAAATTAAAAATTCACACTGAGGTATCACGAATATGGCGAGAAAACCTGAAAAAGGTGGAAAATGAGAATAATCACACTGTAGGACCCAGAATTGCGAAAAAACTTGAAAAACGTCGAAAATGAGAAAATCACACTGTAGGACCCAGAATATGGCAAGAAAACCTGAAAAAGGTGGAAATTGAGTAAATCACACTTTAAGACCCAGAATTTCGAAAAAACTTGAAAAATGTAGAAAATGAGGAAATCACACTATAGGACCCACAATATGACGAAAAAAACCTGAAAAACGTGGAAAATTAAAAATACACGCTGTAGGACACAGAATATGTCGAGAAACCCTGAAAAATTAGAAAATTAAAACCTCACACTGAAGGACCCTAAATATG
>NW_028227264.1:0-190000 GCF_978045245.1 Mus caroli
TGAATATAGTGAGAAACACTGTATAGTCGGAAAATGAGAAAATTACACTGAAGGACCTGGAATATGGTGAGAAAAACTGAAATAGTCGAAAAATGAGACAATCACACTGTAGGACCTGGAATAGGTTGAGATACACTGAAAAAGTCGAAAAATGAGAAAATCACACGGTAGGACCTGGAATATGGTGAGAAACCTGAAAAAGTCGAAAAATGAGCAAATCACACAGTAGGACCTGAATATAGTGAGAAACACTGTATAGTCGGAAAATGAGAAAATTACACTGAAGGACCTGGAATATGGTGAGAAACCCTGTATAGTCCAAAAATGAGAAAATCACAAAGTAGAACCTGGAATATGGTGAGAAACCCTGAAAAACGTGGATAATTAAAATCTCACACTGAAGGACATGGAATATGGCGAGAAACACTGAAAAACGTTAAAAAGGAGAAACTCACACTGTAGAACCCAGAATATGACAAGAAAGCCTAAAAAACGTGAAATTAAAAACTCATATGGAAGAATCGGAATATGGTGAGAAGTCCTGAAAAACGTGGAGAAGGAGAAAATCACACAGTAGTGACCTGGAATATGGTAGAAACCCTGAAAGTGTCCAAAAAAAGAGAAAATCACACTGGAATACCTGGAATATGGTGAGAAACCCTCGAAAAGTTGAAAATTAAAAACTCAAACTGAAGGACCTGGAATATGGCGAGAAACCCTGAAAAACGTGGAAATTTAAAAATTCACACTGAAGGACCTGGAATATGGCTAGAAACCCTGAAAAGCGAGAAAAATTAAAAACTCACAATGAAGGCCTGGAATAAAGCGAGATATTCTGAAAAACGTGGAAAATAAAAAACACACACTGAATGCCTGGACTATAGACAGAAATCCTGAAAATCATGGAAAATTAAAAACTCTAACTGAATTCCTGGAATAAATAAGGAAATTCTTAAAAACATAGAATATTAAAATACACACTAAAGGACCTGGAATATAGCGAGAAAACCTGAAAAACTTGGAAAATTAAAAACTCACACTGAAGGACCTGTTATATGGTGAGATACCCTGAAAAACATGGAAAATGAAAAATCACACTGTAGGACCTGGAATAGGGTGAGAAATCCTGAAAAAAGTCGAAAAATGAGAAAATCGCACTGTAGTACCTGGAATATGGCAAGAAAACCTGAAAAACGTGGAAAATGAGAAAATCACACTGTAGGACCCAGAATATGGCAAGAAATAATGAAAAACGTCGAAAATTACAACTCACGCTGAAGGACCTGGAATATGGTGAGAAATCCTGAAAAACGTGGAAAATTAGAAAATCATACTGTAGGACATTGAATATGGAGAGAAACCCTGAAAAAGTCGAAAAATAAGAGAATCACACTGTAGGAACTTGAATATGGAGAGAAACCCTGAATAAGTCAAAAAATGAGAATATCACATTGTAGGACCTGGAATATGGTGAGAAACCCTGAAAAAGTCAAAAAATGAGAAAATCAAACTGTACGACCTGGCATATGGTGAGAAACCCTGTATAGTCGAAAAATGAGAAAATCACACTGTAGGACCTAAATATGGTGGGAAACCCTGTATAGTCGAAAAATGAGAAAATCAAACTGTAGGACCTGGAATATGGTGAGATACACTGAAACTCTTGGATAATGAAAATCTCACACTGAAAGACCTGGAATATGGCAAGAAACCCTGAAAAACGTGGAAAAGAAGAAATCACACTGTAGGACCCAAAATATGGCAAGAAACAATGAAAAAACCTGGAAAATTAAAAACTCACACTGAAGGACCTGGAATATGGCGAGAAGTCCTGAAAAACGTGGAGAAGGAGAAAATCACACAGTAGGACCTGGAATATGGTAGACACCCTGAAAGTGTCGAAAAATGAGAAAATCATACTGTAGGACCTAGAATATGGCGATAAACCCTGAAAAATGTCAAAAATAAAAAACTCACACTGAAGGACCTGGAATATGGCGAGAAACCCTGAAAAATTTGGAAATTGAAAACTATCACTGAAGGAACTGGAATATGGCGAGAAATCCTGAAATATGTGGAAAATGAGAAAATCACACTCTAGGACCTGGAATATGGTGTGTAACCCTGAAAAAGTCGAAAAATGAGAAAATCACACACTGTAGGACCTAGAATATGGTGAGAAACCCTCTATAGTAGAAAAATGAGAAAATCACACTGTAGGACCTGGAATATGGCGAGTAACCCTCAAAAAGTTGAAAATGAAAAACTCACACTGAAGTACCTGAAATATGGAGAGAAACCCTGAAAAACTTGGAATATTAAAAACTCACACTGAAGGACCTGGAATATGGCGATCCTGAAAAATGTGCAAAATGAGAAAATCACACTTTAGGACCCAGTATGGCAAGAAATCCTGAAAATCGTGGAAAATTAAATACTCATACTGAAGGACCTGGAATATGGCGAGAAATTCTGAAAAACACGGAAAATAAAAAACACTTTGAAGGCCTGGAGTATAGACAGAAATCCTGAAAAACGTGGAAAATTAAAAACTCACACTCAAGGACCTGGAATATGGAGAGAAACCCTGAAAAGCGAGAAAAATTAAAACTCACAATGAACGCCTGGAATATAGACAGAAATCCTGAAAAACGTGGAAAATAAAAAACTCATACTGAATGCCTAGAATAAATCGAGAAATCCTTAAAAACTTGGAAAATTAAAACACACACTGAAGGACCTGGATAGGGCAAGAAATCCTGAAAAATGTGCAAAATGAGAAAATCACACTGTAGGACCTGAAATATGATGAGAATCCCTGTATAGTCAAAAAATGAGAAAATCATATGATAGGACCTGGAATATGGCGAGAAAAACTGAAAAACCTGGAAAATACAAACTCACACTGAAGGACCTGGTATATGGTGGGATACCCTGAAAAACATGGAAAATCACACTGTTAGGACCTGGAATATGGTGAGAAATCCTGAAAAAGTCGAAAAATGAGAAAATCACACTGTAGTAACAGGAATATGGCAAGAAAACCTGAAAAACGTGGAAAATGAGAAAATAACCCTGAAGGAACTAGAATATGGCAAGAAACAATGAAAAACATCGAAAATTACAAACTCACACTGAAGGACCTGGAATATGGTGAGAAATCCTGAAAAACGTGGAATATTATGAACTCACACTGAAAGACTCGAATATAGCAAAAAATCCTGAGAAATGTGGAAAATGAGAAAATCATACTCTAGGTCCCAGAATATGTCGAGAAACACTGAAAAACCTGGAAAATAAAATATTCATACTGAAGGACCTGGAATTTTCGACAAATTCTGAAAAACATGGATAATGATAAAATCACACTGTAGGACCTTGAATATGGCGAGAAAACCTGAAAAACCTGGAAAATTAAACACTCACACTGAAGGACCTGGTATACGGTGAGATACCCTGAAAAACATGGAAAATGAAAAATCACACTGTTAGGACTTGGAATATGGTGAGAAATCCTGAAAAAGTCGAAAAATGAAAAAATCACACAGTAGTATCTGGAATATGGCGAGAAAACCTGAAAAACGTGGAAAATGAGAAAATCACACTGTAGGACCCAGAATATGGCAAGAAATAATGAAAAATGTGGAAAATGAGCATATCACCCTGTAGGACCTGGAATATGGTGAGAAACCCTGAAAAAGTCGAAAAATGAGAAAATCACCCTGTAGGACCTGGAATATGGCGAGAAACATTGAAAAACATCAAAAATTACAAACTCACACTGAAGGACCTGGAATATGTTGAGAAATCCTGAAAACGTGGAAAATCATAAATTCACACTGAAAGCCTGGAATATGGCAAAAAATCCTGAGTAATGTGGAAAATGAGAAAATCACACTCTAGGTCCCAGAATATGTCGAGAAACCCTGAAAAACGTGGAAAATAAAATACTCATACCGAAGGACCTGGAATTTAGCGAAAAATTCTGAAAAATGTGGAAAATGAGAAAATCACACTGTAGGACTTGGAATATGGTGAGAAACCCAGAAAAAGTCAAAAAATGTGAAAATCATACTGTAGTACCTGGAATATGGCGATAAACCATGAAAAATGTCGAAAATTAAAAACTCACACTGAAGGACCTGGAATGTGGCAAGATAACCTGAAATATGGGGCAAATGAGATAATCACACTGTAGGATCTGGAATATGGTGAGAAACACTGAAATAGTCGAAAAATGAGTCGACTGTAGGACCTGGAATAGGTTGAGATACACTGAAAAAGTCGAAAAATGAGAAAATCACACGGTAGGACCTGGAATATGGTGAGAAACCTGAAAAAGTCGAAAAATGAGCAAATCACACTGTAGGACCTGAATATGGTGAGAAACACTGTATAGTCGGAAAATGAGAAAGTTACACTGAAGGACCTGGAATATGGTGAGAAACCCTGTATAGTCCAAAAATGAGAAAAATAACAAAGTAGAACCTGGAATATGGTTAGAAACCCTGAAAAACGTGGATAATTAAAATCTCACACTGACGGACCTTGAATATGGTGAGAAACACTGAAAAACATTTAAAAGGAGAAAATCACACTGTAGAACTAAGAATATGGCAAGAAACAATGAAAAACGTGAAAAATTAAAAACTTATAAGGAAGAATCGGAATATGGTGAGAAGTCCTGAAAAACATGGAGAAGGAGAAAATCACACAGTAGGACCTGAATATGGTAGAAACCCTGAAAGTGTCGAAAAAAGAGAAAATCACACTGGAATACCTGGAATATGGCGAGAAACCCTCGAAAAGTTGAAAATTAAAAACTCACACTGAAGGACCTGGAATATGGCTAGAAACCCTGAAGAGCAAGAAAAATTAAACACTCACAATGAAGGCCTGGAATAAAGCAAGAAATCCTGAAAAACGTGGAATAAAAAAACACACACTGAGGGCCTGGAATATAGACAGAAGTCCTGAAACACTTGGAAAATTAAAAACTCACACTAAGTGCCTGGAATAAATCGAGATATCCTTAAAAAAGTAGAAAACTAAAACACACACTAAAGGACCTGGAATATAGTGAGATAACCTGAAAAACGTGGAAAATTAAAAACTCACACTGATGGTCCAGTTATATGGTGAGATACCCTGAAAAACATGGAAAATGAAAAATCACACTGTAGGACCTGGAATAGGGTGAGAAATCCTGAAAAAGTCGAAAAATGAGAAAATCGCACTGTAGTACCTGGAATATGGCAAGAAAACCTGAAAAACGTGGAAAATGAGAAAATCACACTGTGGGACACAGAATATGGCAAGAAAAAATGAAAAACGTCGAAAATTACAAACTCAAACTGAAGAACCTGGAATATGGTGAGTAATCATAAAAAACGTGGAAAATTAGAAACTCACACTGAAAGCTTGGAATATGGCAAAAAATCCTGAGAAATGTGGAAAATGAGAAAATCACACTCTAGTTCTCAGAAATGTCTAGAAACCCTGAAAAACGTGGAAAATAAAATACTCATAATGAAGGACCTGGAATTTAGCAAGAAATTCTGAAAAACATGGAAAATTAGAAAATCACACTGTAAGACATGGAATAAGGATAGAAACCCTGAAAAAGTCGAAAAATGAGAGAATCACACTGTAGGACCTTGAATACGGTGAGAAACCCTGAAAAAGTAAAAAAAAAAAAAAAAATGAGAATATCACATTGTAGGACCTGGAATATGGAGAGAAACCCTGAAAAAGTCGAAAAATGAGAAAATCACACTGTAAGACCTGGAATATGGTGAGAATCCCTGTATAGTCGAAAAATGAGAAAATCACACTGTACGACCTAAATATGGTGAGAAACCCTGTATAGTCGAAAAATGAGAAAAATCACACTGTAGGACCTGAAATATGGTGAGAAACCCTGAAACACTTGGATAATGAAAATCTCACACTGAAAGACCTGGAATATGGCAAGAAACCCAGAAAAAAGTGGGAAATGAGAAAATCACACTGTAGGACCCAGAATGTGGCAAGAAACCCTGAAAAACCTGGAAAATTAAAAACTCACACTGAAGGACCTGGAATATGGCAAGAAGTCAGAAAAACGTGGAGAAGGAGAAAAATCACACATTAGGACCTGGAATATGGTAGAAACCCTGAAAGTGTCGAAAAATGAGAAAATCACACTGTAGGACCTGGAATATGGTGAGAAACCCTGAAAAAGTCGAAAAATGAGAAAATCACACTGTAGGACCTGGAATATGGTGAGAAACCCTGAAGTAGTCGAAATTGAGAAAATCAAACTGTAGTACATGCAACGTGGCAAGAAACCCTGAAAAACGTTGAAAATTAAAAACTCACACTGAAGGACCTGGAATATGGGGAGAAACCCTGAAAAATGTGAAAAATTAAAAACTCACACCTAAGGCCTGGAATATGTCAAGAAATCCTTAAAAATGTGGAAAATGTGAAAATCACACTGTAGGTCCCGACAAATGGCGAGAGTTCCTGAAAACTTTTTACATGCGAAAATCATAGTGTAGGACACGGAATATGGTGAGAAACCCTGAAAATCGAAAGATGAGAAAATCACACTGTAGTACCTGGAATATGGCAAGAAACCATGAAAAACGTTGAAAATTAAAAACTCACACTGAAGGACCTGGAATATGAAGAGTAATCCTGAAAAACTTGGAAAAGGATAAAATCACACTGTATGACCTGGAATATGGTGAGAAACCCTGAAAAACATCGAAAATTAAAAACTCACACTGAAGGAGGCAGAATATTGCGAGAAACCCTGAAAAACGTGGAAAATAAAAAACACACACTGAAAAACCTGCAATATTGGGAGAAGCCCTGAAAAACGTGGAAAATTAAAAACTCATATTGAAGGCCTGGAATATGGTGAGTAATCCTGAGAAACGTGGAACATGAGAAAATCACACTGTAGGACCAGGAATATGGTGAGAAACCCTGAAAAAGTCGAAAAATGAGAAAATCACACTGTAGTACCTGAAACATTGCGAAAAACCCTGAAAAACGTGGAAGATTAAAAACTCACATGGAAGGACCTGGAATATGTCTAGAAACCCTGAATAACGTGGAAAATCAAAAACTCACACTGAAGGACCTGGAATATTGCAAGAAAACCTGAAAAACATGAAAAATTTAAAACTCACACTGAAGGACCTGTAATATGGCAAGAAAAAATGGAAATGTGAAAAATGAGAAACTTAAACTGTGACCTAATTGCGGCAAGAAACCCTGAAAAACGTGAAAAATTAAAAATTCACACTGAAGGCTTAGAATATGGCGAGAAATCCTGAAATATGTGGAAAATGAGAAAATCACACTGTAGGACACAGAATATGGTGAGAAATCCTGAAAAACCTGGAAAATGAGAAAATTACACTGTAGGAACTGGTATATGGTGAGAAACCCTGAAAAAGTCGAAAAACGAGAAAATCACACTGTAGCACCTGAAATGTGGCGATAAACTGTGAAAAACGTCGAAAATTAAAAACTCACACTGAAGGACCCAGAATATGGCGAGAAACCCTGAATAATGTGGAAAATTAAAAACTCACACTGAAGGCCTAGAGTATGGCGAGAAATCCTGAAAAATGTGGAAAATGAGAAAACCTCACGGTAGGAACCAGAAAATGGTGAGAAATCCTGAAAAAGTTGAAAATGAGAAAATCACACTGTAAGACCTGGAGTATGCTGAGAAACCCTGAATAAGTCGAAATATGAAAAATCACACTTTATTACCTGGACTATGGCAAGAAACCATGAAAAACGTCGAAAATTAAAAACTCACACTGAAGGACCTGGAATATGGCAAGGAACCCTGAAAAACGTGGAAAATTAAAAACTCACAAAGAAGGACCTGAAATATGTCTAAAAATCCTGAAAAATGTGGAAAAGGAGAAAATCACACTGTATGACCTGGAATATGGAGAGAAAACCTGAAAAAGTAGAAAAAGAAGAAAACCAGACTGTCGGATTTGGAATATGGCAAGAAACCCTGAAAAACATCGAAAATTAAAAACTCACACTGAAAGACATGGAATATGGCAAGAAACCCTGAAACACGTGGAAAATTAAAAACTCACACTGAAGGCCTGGAATATGGCGAGAAATCCTGATAAATGTGGAAAATTAGAAAATCACAGTGTAGGACCCACAATATTGCGAAAAACCCTGAAAAACGTGGAAAATTAAAAACTCACACTGAAGGCCTGGAATATGTCAAGAAATCATGAAAAATATGAAAAATGAGAAAAATCACACTGTAGGACCCAGAAAATGGCGAGAATTCCTGAAAACGTTTTACATGAGAAAATCACACTATAGCACCTGGAATATGGTGAGAAACCCTGTAAAAGTCGAAAAATGAGAAAATCACACTGTAGAACCTGGAATATGGCAAGAAACCATGAAAAACGTTGAAAATTAAAAACTCACACCGAAGGACCTGGAATATGGCGAATAATCCTGAAATACTTGGAAAAGGATAAAATCACACTGTATGACCTGGAATATGGCAGAAACCCTGAAAAACATCGAAAATTAAAAACTCACTTGAATGAGGCAGAATATTGCGAGAAACCCTGAAAAACGTGGAAAATAAAAAACAAACACTGAAGGACCTGCAATATTGGGAGAAGCCCTGAAAAACGTGGAAAATTAAAAACTCATATTGAAGGCCTGGAATATGGTGAGTAATCCTGAAAAACGTGGAACATGAGAAAATCAAACTGTAGGGCCAGGAATATGGTGAGAAACCCTGGAAAAAGTCGAAAAATGAGAAAATCACACTGTAGTACCTGAAATATTGCGAAAAACCCTGAAAAATGTGGAAGATTAAAAACTCATATGGAAGGAATTGGAATATGTCTTGAAACCCCGAATAACCTGGAAAATCAAACACTAAGACTGAAGGACCTGGAGTATTGCGAGAAAACCTGAAAAACATGAAAAATTTAAAACTCACACTGAAGGACCTGTAATATGGCAAGAAAAAATGGATATGTGAAAAATGAGAAACTTAAACTATGACCTAATTGCAGCAAGAAACCCTGAAAAACGTGGAAAACTAAAAACTCACACTGAAGGCATAGAATATGGCAAGAAATCCTGAAATATGTGGAAAATGAGAAAATCACACTGTAGGACCCAGAATATGGTGAGAAATCCTGAAAAACCTGGAAAATGAGAAAATTACACTGTAGGACAAGGTATATGGTGAGAAACCCTGAAAAAGTCGAAAAATGAGAGAAATCACACTGTAGTACCTGAAATGTGGCGAGACACCATAAAAAACGTCGAAAATTAAAAACCCACACTGAAGGACCTAGAATATGGCAAGAAACCCTGAATAACGTGGAAAATTAAAAACTCACACTGAAGGCCTAGAATATGGTGAGAAATCCTGAAATATGTGGAAAAGGAGAAAACCTGATGGTAGGACCCAGAAAATGGTGAGAAATCCTGAAAAAGTTGAAAATGAGAAAATCACACTGTAAGACCTGGAATATGGTGAGAAATCCTGAATAAGTCGAAAAATGAAAAATCACACTTTACTACCTGGACTATGGCAAGAAACCATGAAAAACGTCGAAAATTAAAAACTCACACTGAAAGACCTGGAATACGTCGAAAAATCCTGAAAAATGTGGAAAAGGAGAAAATCACACTGTATGACCTGGAATATGGAGAGAAAACCTGAAAAAGTAGAAAAATAAGAAAACCAGACAGTCGGATTTGGAATATGACAAGAAACCCTGAAAAACATCGAAAATTAAAAACTCACACTGAAAGACATGGAATATGGCAAGAAACCCTGAAACACGTGGAAAATTAAAAACTCACACTGAAGGCCTGGAATATGGCGAGAAATCCTGAAAAATGTGGAAAATTAGAAAATCACAGTGTAGGACCCACAATATTGCGAAAAACCTTGAAAAACGGGGAAAATTAAAAACTCATACTGAAGGACCCGGAATATAGGGAGAAATCCTGAAAAACGTGGAAAATAAGAAAATCACACTGTAGAACCTGGAATATGGTAAGAAACCCTGAAAAAGTCAAAAAATGAGAAAATCACACTGTAGGACCTGGAATATGTTGAGAAACCCTGTTAAAGTCAAAAAATGAGAAAATCACACTGTAGGTCCTGGAATATGGTGAGAAACACTGAAAAAGTCGAAAAATGAGAAAATCATACTGTAGTACCTGGAATATGGCGATAAACCCTGAAAAATATCGAAAATTAAAAACTCACACTGAAGTATCTGGAATATGGCGAGAAACCCTGAAAAACGTGGAAAATTAAAAACTCACGCTGAAGGATCTAGAATATGGCTAGAAATCCTGAAATATATGGAAAATGAGAAAATTACACTGTAGGACCTGGAATATGGTGTGAAACCCTGAAAAAGTCGAAAAATGAGAAAATCACAATGTAGGACATGGAATATTTTGAGAAACCTTGAAAAAGTCGAAAAATGAGAAAATCATAGTGTAGTACCTGGAATATGGTGATATCCGTGAAAAATGTCGAAAATTAAAACTCACACTGAAGGACCTGGAATATGGCAAGAAACCCTGAAAAACGTAGATAATGAAAAACTCACACTGAAAGATTGGAATATGGCGAGAAATCCTGAAATACGTGGAAAATTAAAAACTCACACTGAAGGACCTGGAATATGGCGAGAAATCCTGAAATATATGGAAAATGAGAAAATCAAACTGTAGGACCTGGAATATGGTGTGAAACCCTGTAAAAGTAGAAAAATGAGAAAATCACTGTAGGACCTGGAATATTGTGTGAAACCCTGAAAAGGTAAAAAAATTAGAAAATCACTCTGTAGGACCTGAAATATGTTTTGTAACCCTGAAAAAGTCGTAAAATAAGAAAATCATACTGTAGTACCTGGAATATAGCGATATCCCTGAAAAATGTCGAAAATTAAGACTCACACTGAAGGACCTGGAATATGGCGAGAAAACCTGAAAAACGTAGATAATGAAAAACTCACAATGAAAGCCTGGAATATGGTGAGAAATCCTGAAATACATGGAAAATTAAAAACTCACACTGCCAAATGGATGGACCTGGAGGGCATCATCTTGTGTGAGTAACACAATCACAAAGGAACTCAAACAATATGTATTCACTGATAAGTGGATATTAGCCCAAAACTTAGGATACCCAAGATATATTATACATTTTGCTAAATGCATGAAACTCAAAAAGAATGAAGACCAAAGTGTGGACACTGTGCCCCTTCTTAGAATTGGGACCAAAACACCCATGGAAGGAGTTACAGAGACAAAGTTTGGAGCTGTAATGAAAGGATGGACCATCTAGAGACTACCATATCCAGGGATCCATCCCATAATCAGCTTCCAAACGCTGACACCATTGCATACACTAGCAAGATTTTGCTGAAAGGACCCAGATATAGCTGTCTCTTGTGAGACTATGCTGGGGCCTAGCAAACACAGGAGTGGATGTTCACAGTCAGCTATTGGATGGATCACAGGGCTCCCAATGGAGAAGCTAGAGAAAGTACCCAAGGAGCTAAAGGGATCTGCAACCCTATAGGTGGAACAACATTATGAACTAACCAGTACCCCGGAGCTCTTGTCTCTAGCTGCATATGTATCGAAAGATGGCCTAGTCGGCCATCACTGGAAAGAGAGGCCCATTGGACTTGCAAACATTATATACCCCAATACAGGGGGATGCCAGGGCCAAAAGAATGGGAATGGGTGGGTAGGGAAGTGGAGGGGGGGGTATGGGGGACTTTTGGGATAGCATTGGAAATGTAATTGAGGAAAATACGAAATAAAAAAAAAAAACTCACACTGAAGGACCTGTAATATGGCGAGAAATACTGAAATATATGGAAAATGAGAAAATCACACTGTAGGACCTGAAATATTGTGTGAAACCCTGAAAAAGTCGAAAAATGAGAAAAGCACTCTGTAGGACCTGGAATATGTTGTGTAACCCTGAAAAAGTCGAAAAATCAGAAAATTACACTGTATGACCTGGAATATAGTGAGAAAACCTGAAACCCGTGGAAAATTAAAAACTCACACTGACGGACCTGGAATATGGCAAGAAATCCTGAAAACTGTGGAAAATGAGAAAAGCACACTGTAGGACCCAGAATATCGCAAGAAACCCTGAAAAACGTGGAAAATGAGAAAATCACACTGACGGACCTGGATTATGGCGAGAAAACCTGAAAAACATGGAAAATTAAAAACTCACACTGAAGGACCTGAAAAATGGCAAGAAAAATGAAAATGTGGAAAATGAGAAACTGAAACTGTAGGAAATTCTGGCGAAAAATCCTGAAAAACGTGGAAAATTAAAAACTCACACTGAAGGCCTGGAATATGATGAGAAATCCTCAAAAACGTGGAAAATGAGAAATTCACGGTATAGGACCTGGAATATGGCGAGAAACCCTGAAAAACCTGTAAAATGAGAAAATCACACTGTAGGAATTGGAATATGGCGAGAAACCCTGAAAAACTTGGAAAATTAAAAATTAACACTGTAGCACCAAGAATAAGGCGAAAAATTTTGAAATACGTTAAAAATGAAAATCTCACATTGTAGCACCAGGAATATGGCAAGAAAACCTGAAAAACGTGGAAAATTAAAAACTCACTCTGAAGGTCTGGAATATGGCGAGAAATCGTGAAAAACGTGGAAAATGAGAAATTCACACTATTGGACCTGGAATATGGCAAGAAACCCTAAAAAACGTGTAAAGTTAAAAACTCACACTGAAGGACCTGGAATATGGCGAGAAACCATGAAAAACGTAGACAATTAAAAGCTCACATTGAAGGCCTGGAATATAGGAAGAAATCCTGAGAAACGTGGAAAATTAAAAATACACACTGAAGGACCTGGAATATGGCGAGAAATCCTGAAAAATGTGGAAAATGAGAAAATCACACTGTAGACCTGGAAAATGGCAAGAAAACCTAAAAAACATGGAAAATTAAAAACTCACACGGAAGGACCTGCATTATGGAGAGAATTCATGAAAAAAGTGGAGAATTAAAAACACACACTGAAGGACCTGGAATATGGCGAGAAAAAATGAAAATGTGAAAAATGAGTAACTGAAACTATAGGACCTGGATTATGGCGAGAAACCCTGACACAGTGTTCCACTGTGCTGTCACAATACTCCACTGTGATGTCACAGTGCTCCACTCTGATTTCAAATTGCTCCATTGTGATATCACAGTGCTGCACTGTGACGTCACAGTGCTCCACTGTGGTGACAGAGTGCTCCACTGAGCTATCACATTGCTCCACTGTGATGTCACAGTGAGCACTGTGTTGTCAGAGTGCTGAACTCTGCTGTCCCAGTACTCCACTGTGCTGTCACAATGCTCCACTGTGATGTCATAGTGCTCTACTCTGATGTCACAGTGCTCCACTCTGCTGTCACAGTGGTCCACTGTGGTGTCACAGTGCTCCATTTTGCTGTCACAGTCCTTCACTGTGGTGTCACAGTGCTTCACTGTGGTGTCACAGTGCTTCACTGTGGTGTCACATCACACGACTGTGTTGTCACAGTGCTCCACTCTGCTGTCACAGTGCACACTGTTGTGTCACATTACTCCATTTTGATGTCAGAGTGCTTAATTTTCATGTCACAGTGCTCTACAGTGGTGTTGCACTCCACCATTGTGTCACAGCGCTGAATTTTGGTGTCACAATGCTCCACTGTAGTCTCACAGTGGACCACTGTTGTGTCACATTGCTCCACTCTGATGTCACAGTACTCCATTTTGATGTCACAATGCTCTACTGTTGTGTCACAGTGCTCCACTGTGATGTCACAGTGCTCTACTCTGGTGTCACAGTGCTCCATTATGCTTTCACAATGCTTCACTGTGGTTTTACTGTGCTTCACTGTGCTGTCACAGAGCTCCACTGTGGTGTCACAGTGCTCCACTCTTATCTCCACGTACTCACAGTGGTGTCATATTGCACCACTGTGATGTCACAAATCTCCACTGTTTTGTCACAGTGCTCCCACTGTGGTTTCACATGCTCCACTTTGGTGTCAGTGTGCTCTACTGTGGTGTCAAAGTGCTCAAATGTGGTGTCACAGTGCTCCACTTCGCTGTCACAGTGCTATACTTTGCTGTCACATTACTCCACTGTGCTCTCACTGTGTTCACTCTGATGCGACAGAACACCACTGTGGTGTCACAGTGCTCCACTCTGATGTCACATTTTTCACTGTGGTGTCACAGTGATCTACTGTGGTGTCACAGTGCTAAACTGTGTTGTCAGTCTCCACTGTGGAGATAGCATGCTCCACTGTGATGTTACAGTGCACCACTAGATTTAACATTCTGCACTGTGGTGTCACAGTGCTCCACTGTGATTTCGGATCACTCCATTGTGATGTATCAATGCTCCACTGGGTTGTAACAGTGCTCCACTCTGATTTCATATTACACCACTGTGATGTCAAATTGCTCCCCTGTGGTGTCTGTAACATTCTCCACTGTGCTGTCTAAGTGCTACACTGTGATTTCACATTATACCATCATGATAGCAACGTGCTCCAAGGTGGCGTCAAAGTGCTCACTGTGTTTGCATTCTGATCCAGTATGTTGTCAAAGTGCTCCGCTCTGATTTCAAACTGCTCCATTGTGATATCACGGTGCGGCACTGTGATGTCACAGTGCTCCACTGTGGTGTCACAGTGCTCAGCTGTGGTGTCAAAGTGCTACACTGTGGTGTCACAGTGCTCCACTGTGCTGTCACAGTGCTCCACTGTGGTGTCACAGTGCTCTATTGTGCTGTCACAGTGTTTCACTCTGGTGTCACATTACTCCGTTGTGATGTCACATTCTCCATGGTGGTGTCACATTGCTACACTCTGATGTCACATTATTCCATTGTGATGTCAAACTGCCCCCATGTGTTGTAACAGTGCACCACTGTGATTTCACATTACACCATCATGATGTCAACGTTCTCCACTGTGGTGTCACAGTGCTCACTGAGTTTGTACTCTGATCCACTATGTTGTCACAGTGCTCCACTCTGATTTCACATTGCTCCAATGTGATATCACAGTGCTGCACGGTGGTGTCACAGTGCTCAACTGTGGTGTCTCATGCTCCACTGTAGTGACAGAGTGCTCCACTATGGTGCAGGAGTGCTCCACCATGGTGTCACAGTGCTCCAATGTGCTGCCACAGTGCTCCATGGTGATGTCACAGTGCTCTACTGTGGTGTCACAGTGCTCCACTGTGATGTCACATTGCTCAGCTGTGGTTTCAGAGTGCTCCACTGTGATGTCACAGTGCTCCAATATGCTCTCAAAGTCCACATTGTGGTGTCACAGTGCTCCACTGTGCTGTCACAGTGCTCCACTGTGATTTCACAGTGCTCTACTGTGATGTCACAGTGTTCTACTTTACTTCCACAGTGTGCACTGTGGTGTCACAGTGCTCCACTGTGGTGTCATAGTGCTCCATTGTGCTGTCACAGTGCTTTATTATGCTGTCACAGTGCTCAACTGTGATGTCACAGTACTCTACTGTGATGTCACAGTGCTTCACTCTCCTGTCACAGTGCTCCACTGTGGTGTCACATTGCTCCATTGTGAGGTCAAAGTGCTCAATTTTGATATCACAATGTTCTACAGTGGTGTTATACTCCACCATGCTGTCTCAGTTCTGCACTGTGGTGTCACAATGCTCCATTGTAGTCTCATAGTGCTCTACTGTTGTGTCACAGTTTTCCACTGTGGTGTCATAGGGCTCCAATGTGCTGTCACATTGCTCCATTGTGATGTCACACTGCTCCATTTTGATGTCACAGTGCCACAGTACTCCACTGTGGTGTCACAGTGCTCCACTCTGCTCTCCAAGTGCTCACTGAGGTGTCACATTCTCCACTGTGGTGTCAGGGTGATTCATTGTGGTGACACAGTGCTCCACTGTGGTGTCACAGTGCTTCACTGTGGTGTCTCAGTCTCCACTGTGGAGATAGCATGCTCCACTGTGCTGTCATTGTTATGTAACAGTGCTCCACTTGGTTGTAACAGTGCTCCACTCTGATTTCTCATTAAACCATTGTGATGTCACAGTGCTCCCCTGTGGTGTCAAATTGCATCACTGTGCTTTCACAGTGCTCCACTGTGATGCTACAGTGCTACATTGTGATATCACAGTGCTCTGCTGTGGTATCACAGTGTTCCACTGTGATGTAACAATGCTCAGCTATTGTGTCACCGTGCTCCACTGTAGTGTCACTGTGCTGCACTGTGATGTCACAGTGTTCCACTGTGATGTTACGGTGCTCGCTCTTAATGTCAGAGTGCTCTACAGTGGTTACACTTCACCGTGTTGTCACAGTGTTGCATTATGGTGTCATAGTGCTCCACTGTAGTCTCACAGTGCTCCATTGTGGTGTCACAGTGCACGATTTTGATGACACAATGCTCCACTGTGGTGATAAACTCCATCTTGCTATCACAGTGGTGCACTCTGGTGTCACAGTGCTGCACTGTGGTGTCACAGTGCTCCACTGTGGTGTCACAGTGCTCAACTGTGCTGTCAGAGTGCTCCACTGTGATGTCACAGTGCTCTACTGTGATGTTACAATGCTCCACTGTAGTGTCACAGTGCTCCACTCTGCTGTCACATTGCTCAACGGTCGCGTCTTATGCTCCACAGTTCTTAAATAGTGCTGCCCTATAGTGTCACATTGTTGAATTGTGATGTCACAGTGCTCAATTTTGATGACAAAATGCTCCACTGTGGTGTTATACTCCACGTTGCTGTCCCAGTGCTGCACTGTGGTGTCAAAATGCTGCACTGAGGTCTCCCAGGGCTCCACTGTTGTGTAATGTTTCTCCACTGTGATGTCACAGTGCTCCATTTTGATGTCTTAGTGTGCTGTCACAGTGCTCCACTGTGGTGTCACAGTGCTCCACTGTGGTGTCACATGCTCTACTGTGGAGTCACAGTGCTCCACTATGCTGTCACAGTGCTATACTGTACTGTCACATTACTCCACTCTGCTGTCACTGTGTTCACTGTGGTGCCACAGTACTCCAATATGGTGTCACAGTGCTCCACTCTGGTGTCAGAGTGATCAACTGTGGTGTCATAGTGCTCCACTGTGGTGTCACCGTGTTTCACTGTGGTGTCACAGGCTCCACTGTGGAGATAGCATGCTCCACTGTGCTGTTGCCATGCACAACTGTGATGTTACATTCTCAACTGTGGTTTCACAGTGCCCCACTGTGATTTCAGATTACTCCATTGTGATGTCACAGTGCTTCCCTGTGGTGTCTCAAGTTCCACTGACATGGCACAATGTTCCACTGTGGTGTCACAGTGTTCCACTGTGAAGTCACAGTGCTCAGCTGTGGTGTCACAGTGCTCCACAGTGGTGTCACTGTGCTCCACTGTGCTGTCACAGTGCTCCACTGTGATGTCACAGCGCTCTACTGTGATGTTACAGTGCTCCACTGTGGTGTCAGAGTGCTCCACTCTATTGTCTCAGTGCTCAACGGTGGTGTCTCATGCTCCACGGTGATTACAGAGTACTCCACTGTAGTGTCACATTGCTCCATTGTGATGTCACAGTGCTCGATTTTGATGACAGAATTCTCCACTGTGGTGTTACACTCCATCCTGCTGTCACAGAGCTGCACTGTGGTGTCACAATGGTGCACTGACGTCTCACAGTGCTCCACTCTTGTGTCATAGTGCTCCACTGTGGTGTCCCATTTCTCCACTGTGATGTCACAGTGCTCCCTTTTGATATCACAGTGCTCCACTGTGTTGTCCCATTTCTCCACTGTGATGTCACAGTGCTCCCTTTTGATATCACAGTGCTCTACTCTGTTGTCCCATTTCTCCACTGTGATGTCACACTGCTCCATTTTTATATCACAGTGCTCTACTGTGGTGTCACAGTGCTCCACTGTGATGTCACAGTGCTCCACTGGGGTGTCACAGTGCTCTGTTATGCTGTCACAGTGCTTCACGTCGTGTCACATTGCTCCTCTGTGCTGTCACAGTGCTCCACTGTGGTGTTACAGTGCTCCATTATGCTGTCACTGTGCTTCACTGTGGTGTCACTGTCCTACACTGTGCTGTCACATGCTCCACTGTTCTATCACAGTGCTCCACTTTGGTGTCACAGTGCTCCACTCTGCTCTCCAAGTGCTCACTGTGGTGTCACATTGCTCTACTGTGATGTCATAGTGCTCCACTCTGGTGTCACAGTACTCCACTGTTATGTCACAGTGGTGTCCCATCCTCTACAGTGGTGTCACAGTGCTCCACTCTGCTGTCACAGGGCTATACTGTGCTGTCATATTACTCCACTGTGCTGTCACTGTGTTCGCTCTGGTGCCAGAGTACTTCACTGTGGTGTCATAGTGCTCTACTCTGATGTCACATTCTCCAATGTGTTTTCACCGTGCTCCACTGTGCTGTCACAGTGCTCCACTATGTTGTAAACGTACTTCATGTTGTGTCAAAGTGCTCCAGAGTGGTGTTACATTTCTCTACTGTGTTGTTACTTTGCTCTACTGTTGTGTCGCAGTGCTCCACTATGGTGTCACAGTGCTCCACACTGCTTTCAAAGTGCTAACTGTGATGTTACAGTGATTCAATGTGCTTTCAGAGTACTGCACTGTAGTGTCACAATGCTCCACTATGGAGACACAGTGTTCCACTGTGCTTTAACATTGCTCAACTGTGCTGTCACTGTGCCCACTGTGGTGCTAAAGTACTCCACTGTGGGGTCACAGTTCTCCACTGTGATGTCACATTCTCCACTGTGGTGTCACATGCTCTATTGCGTTGTCACAGTGCAACACTGTGCTTTCATAGTGCTGCACTGTAGTGTCACCATGCTCCATTAGAGGGTAACAGTGCTCTAATGTGGTGTCACAGGCTTCACTGTGGTGACAAATTGCTCGACTGTGATGTCAAATTGCACCACTATGATGTCATAATGCTCCAATGTGATCTCACAGTGCTCTGCTGCAGTGTCACAGTGCTCCACTCTGGTGTCACCATACTCCACTGTGGTGTTGCTGTGCTCCACTGTGGTGTCACAGTGCTCCATTGTGTTGTCAAAATGCTCCATTTTGATGTCACAGTGCTCCACTGTGGTGTTACAACTCCACTGTACTGTCACAGTGCTGCACTGTAGAGTCACAGTGCTCCACTGTGGTGTCACAGTGCTCTACTGTGGTGTCACAGTGCTCAATGGTGGTGTCTCATGCACCATGGTTGTGACACAGTGTTCCACTATGGTGTCACAGTGATCCACTGTGCTGTCAGAGTTAAGCACTTTAGTGTCAAATTCTCCTCTCTGGCATGACAGTGTTCCACTGTGGTGTCATATTGCTCTACATTGCTGTCTCTCTGCTCACTGTGATGTCACAGTGCTCTGCTGAGGAGTCACAGTGCTCGACTGTGGTGTCACGGTGCTCCACTGTGGTGTCACATTGCTCACTGTATTGTCACTGTGCTACACTGTGATGTCACAGGCTCCACAGTGGTGTCACAGTGCTCCACTGTGATTTCACATTACTCTATTGTGATTTCACATTCACCACTATGGTGTCACAATGCTACACTGTGATTTCACATTACTCCATTGTGATATCACAGTGCTCCCCTGTGTTGTAACAGTGCACCATTGTGATTTCACATTACTCCATCGTGAACTTAATGTGCTCCCCTGTGGTGTCACAATGCTCCACTCTGCTGTCACAGTAATCACTGTGGTGTCACATTGCTCCATTGTGATATCACGGTGCTCGATTTTGATGTGCTGCTCTACAGTGGTGTTACACTCCACCGTGCTGCCACAGTGCTGCATGATGGTGTCACAATGCTCCACTGTTGTCTCACAGTGCTCCACTGTTGTCTCACAGTGCTCCACTGTTGTCTCACAGTCCTCCACTGTGGTATCACAGTACTCTAATTTGCTGTCACATTGCTCCACTGTGGTGTCACAGTGCTCCACTGTGATGTCACAGTGCTCCACTGTGGTGTCACAGTGCTCCATTATGCTGTCACAGTGCTTCACTATGGTTTCACTGTGTTCCACTGCGCTTTCACATGCTCCACTCTGCTGTCACAGTGCCCACTGTGGTGTCACTGTGCTCCACTCTGTTCTCCAAGTGCTCACTGTGATGTCACAGTGCTCCACAGTGGTGTCACTGTGCTCCACTGTTGTGTCACAGTGCTCACTGTGGTTTCACATGCTCTACTGTGGTGTCAGTGTGCTCCACTGTGGTGTCACTGTGCTCCATTGTGCTGTCAGAGTGCTTCACTGTCTTGTCATGGTGATTCACTCTGGTGTCACAGCGCTCAACTGTGGTGTCACAGTGCTCCACTCTGCTGTCACAGTGCTCACTGTGGTGTCACATTGCTCCATTGTGATTATACAGTGCTAGATTTTGATGTCACAGTGCTCTACAGTAGTGTTACACTCTACCATGCTGTCACAGTGCTGCACTGTGGTGTCACAATGCTCCACTGTTGTGTCACAGTGCTCCACTGTTGTGTCACAGTGCTCCACTGTGATGTAACAGTGCTTCAATGTGCTGTCACATTACTCCACTGTGGTGTCACAGTTCTCCACTCTGCTCTCCAAGAGCTCACTGTGGTGTCACATTGCTCCACTGTGATGTCACAATTCTCCACTGTGTTGTCACAATGCTCCACTGTTTCGTCACAGTGCTCCACTGTGGTTTCACATGCTCTACTCTGTTGTCATTGTGCTCTACTGTGGCATCACAGTGCTCACTGTGGTGTTATTATGCTCCACTCTGGTGTCACAGTGCTCCACTCTGGTGTCACAGTGCTCCACTGTGATGTCACGACTATGCACGACTATGGTGTCACATGCTCTGCTCTAGAGTCACAGTACTCCGCTGTGGGGTCAGATTGATCAACTGTGGTGTCACAGTGCTACACTGTGGTTTCACAGTGCTTCAATGTGGTGTCACAGGCTCCACTGTGGAGATAGCATGCTCCACTGTGATATTACCATGCGCCACTGTGATGTCACATTCTTAACTGTGGTGTCAGAGTGCTCCACTATGATTTCAGATTACTCCATTATGATGTAACAGTGTTCCACTGGATTGTAACAGTGCTCTACTGTGGTTTCACAGTGCTCCACTGTGATGTCACAGTGCTTCCCTGTGGTGTCACAGTGCTCCAATATGCTGTCACAGTACTTCACTGTGGTGTCACTGTGCTCCACTCTGCTTCACATGCTCCACTGAGCTCTCACAGTGCTTCACTGTGGTGTCACAATGCTCTACTTTCATGTCAGAGTGATCAGATGTGATGCCATAGTGCTCCACTGTGGTATCACTGTGTTTAACTGCGGTGTCACTGGCTCCATGTGTAGATAGCATGCTCCACTGTGATGTCATAGGGCTGTACTGTGATGTTACAGTGCTCCACTGTGGTGTCACAGTGCTCCACTCTGCTGTCACAGCGCTCAATGAAGGTGTCACTTGCTCCAGTGTTCTTAGACAGTGCTCCAGAGTAGTGACACATTGCCCATTGTGATATCACTGTGCTCAATTTTGATGACAAATTGCTCCACTGTGGTGTTACATTCCACCTGGCTGTCACAGAGCTGCACTGTGGTGTCAAGATGCTGCATGAGTTCTCAAAGTGCTCTACTGTGGTGTCACACTGCTCCACTGTGATGTCACAGTGGTCCATTTTGATGTCACACTGCTCTACTGTGGTGTCACACTGCTCCACTGTGGTGTCACAGTGCTCCAATATGCTGTCACAGTGCTTCACTGTGGTGTCACTGTACTCCACTGTGGTGTCACAGTGCTCCAATGTGGTGTCACAGTGCTCTACTGTGGTGTAAACTGGTACATTATGAGGTCACAGTGCTCCACTGTAATGTCACAGTGCTCCACTGTAATGTCACAGTGCTTCACTGTCTACTGTGCTGTCAGTATGTTCTACTGTGGTGTCACAGTGCTCCACTGTGGTGTCACAGTGCTCCATTGTGATGTCACAATGCTCGACTGTGGTGACACATGCTCTACTTTGGTGTCAAGTTCTCCACTCTTCTGTAAAAGTGCTATAC
Organism: Mus caroli; assembly: GCF_978045245.1. Classification (NCBI taxonomy): domain Eukaryota; kingdom Metazoa; phylum Chordata; class Mammalia; order Rodentia; family Muridae; genus Mus; species Mus caroli. The sequence goes on from NW_028227264.1 coordinate 22,178, forward strand.
TCCACTGTCACATTACTCCACTGTGCTGTCACACAGTGGAGTAATGTGACAGCACATTTTTATTGTGTTGTGCGTTTATTCTGATGCCACAGTACTCCATCGGGGTGTCACAGTGCTCCACTCGGAGGTCACATTCTCCACTGTGGTGTCCCATTTCTCCACTGTGATGTCACAGTGCTCTACTGTGGTGTAACAGTGCTCCACTGTGGTGTCACAGTGCTAAAATTATTCTTCAGAGTGCTTGATTGTGGTGTCACTGTGCTCCACTGTACTGTCACATGCTCCACTGTGCTGCCACAGTGCTCCACTGTGCTGTCACCATGTTCCACTGTGATGTCACAGTGTTCCACTGTGATGTCACAGTACTTCACTGTGGTTTCACTTGTCTACTGTGGTGTCACTGTGCTTTACTGTGCTGTCACATTACTCCACTGTGCTGTCACCATGTTCCACTGTGATGTCACAGTGTTCCACTGTGATGTCACAGTACTTCACTGTGGTTTCACTTGTCTACTGTGGTGTCACTGTGCTTTACTGTGCTGTCACATTACTCCACTGTGCTGTCACTGTGTTCACTCTGGTGTCACAGTGCTCCACTGTGGTGTCAGAATGATCAACTCTGGTGTCATAGTGCTACACTGTGGTGTCACAGTGCTTCACTGTGGTGTCACAGGCTCCACTGTGGAGATAGCATGTTCCACTGTGCTGTTACCATGCACCATTATGATGTCACATTCTCAACTGTGGTGTCACAGTGCTCCACTGAGGTTGCAGAATACTCCACTGTTGTGTCACAGTGCTCCATTGTGGTGTTCCATTTCTCCGCTGTAATGTCACAGTGCTCCATTTTGATGTCACAGTGCTCTACTGTTGTGTCACAGTGCTCCACTATGGTGTCAATGTGCTCCATTATGTGGTCACAGTGCTTCACTGTGCTGTCGCAGTACTCCTCTGTAATGTCACAGTGCTCCACTTTAATGTCACAGTGCTTCACTATGGTTTCACATGTCTAGTGTGTTGTCAGTGTGTTCTACTGTGGTGTCACAGTGCTCCACTTTGGTGTCACAGTGCTCCACTGTGATGTCACAATGCTCGACCATGGTGTAACATGCTCTACTTTGGTGTCACAGTGCTCCACTCTGCTGTCAAACTGCTATAGACTACTTTCACATTACTCCACTGTGCTGTCACTGTGTTTATTCTGATGCCACAGTACTCCACTGGGGTGTCACAGTGCTCCACTCTGAGGTCACATTCTCCACTGTGGTGTCCCATTTCTCCACTGTGATGTCACAGTGCTCTACTGTGTTGTAACAGTTCTCCACTGTGGTGTCACAGTGCTCAAATTATTCTGTCACAGTGCTTCACTGTCGTGTTACTGTGCTCCACTGTGCTGTCACATGCTCCACTGTGCTGCCACAGTGCTCCACTGTGCTGTCACAGTGCTCCACTGTGCTGTCACAGTGCTCCACTGTGACGTCACAGTGTTCCACTGTGCTGTCACAGTGCTTCACTGTGGTTTCACATGTCTACTGTGGTGTGAGTGTGCTCTACTGTGGTGTCACCGTGCTCCACTGTGGTGTCACTGTGCTCCACTGTGCTTCCACAGTGCTCTATTTTGATGTCACAGTGCTATACTTTGGTGTCACGGTGGTCCACTCTGCTGTCACAGTGCTATACTGTACTGTCACATTACTCCACTGTGCTTTCACTGTGTTCACTCTGGTGTCACAGCTCTCCACTGTGGTGTCAGAATGATCAACTCTGGTGTCATAGTGCTGCAGTGTGCTGCCACAGTGCTTCACTGTGGTGTCACAGGCTCCACTGTGGAGATAGCATGCTCCACTGTGCTGTTACCATGCACCACTGTGATGTCACATTCTCAACTGTGGTTTCACAGTGCTCCACTATTATTTCAGTTTACTCTATTGTGATGTAACAGTGCTCCACCTGGTTGTAACAGTGCTCCAATGTGATTTCACATTACACCCTGTGGTGTCTCATGCTCTAATGTCTTGATCCAGTTCTCCACTGTGGTGTCACTGTGTATCACTGTGCTAACACAGTGCTCCACTGTGCTGTCACAATGCTGCACTGTGATGTAATAGTGCTCTACTGTGATGTTACAGTGCTCCACTGTGGTGTCACAGTGCTCCACTATGAATTCGCAATGCTCAACGGTGGTGTCACATGCTCCAGGTTCTGACACAGTGCTCTACTGTAGTTTCACATTGCTCCATTGTGATGTCACAGTGCTCAATTTTGATGACAAAATGTTCCACTGTGGTGATACAATCCACCTTGATTTCACAGCGCTGCACTGTGGTGTCAAAATGCTGCACTGAGTTCTCACAGTGCTCTACTGTTGTGTCACAGTGCTCAACTGCGGTGTCCGTTTTCTCCACTGTGATATCACACTTCTTTACTGTGGTGTCACAGTGCTGCATTATGCTGTCACAGAGCTTCACTGTGGTGTCACTCTACTCCACTATGATGTCACATGCCCAATTGTGCTGTCACAGTGCTCGACTGTGGTGTCACAGTGCTCTATTATGGTGTCATATGCTCTACTGTGGTGTCACAGTGCTCCAGTCTGGTGTCACAGAGCTCCACTGTGATGTCACTGTGCTCAGCTGTAGTGTCACAGCGTTCCACTGTGGTTTCACTGTATTCCAGTGTGCTGTCAGAGTGCTCAACTGTGCTGACACAGTGCTCCACTGTGATGTCGTAGTGCTCTACTGTGATGTTACAGTGCTCCACTGTGGTGTCACAGTGGTACACTGTGGTGTCACGGTGCTTCACTCTGGAGATAGCATACTCCACTGTGCTGTTAAAATGCACAACTGTGATGTCACATTCTCAACTATGGAGACACAATGCTCCACTATGATTTCAGATTACTCAATTGTGATGTCACAGTGCTCCACTGGGTTTTAACAGTGCTCTACTGTGATTTCACATTACACCACTGTGATGTCACAGTGTTCCCCTTTGGTATTTCATGCTCCACTGTCGTGTCCCAGTGCTCCACTGTGGTGTCACAGTGCTCTACAATGATGTCACAGTGCTCCACTGTGGTGTCAGTGTGATCAACTGTGGTGTCACAGTGCTCCACTGAGGTCTCACAGTACTCCAATGTTGTATCACAGTGATCCACTCTGGTGTCACAGTTTTCATCATCCTGTCACAGTGCTCCACTGTGTTGTCACTGTGCTCCACTGTGCTGTCAAATGCTCCACTGTGCTGTCACAGTGCTCCTCTGTGGTGTCACAGTACTCCACTGTGATGTCACAGTGTTCGACTGTGGTGTCACATGCTCTATGTGGTGTCACAGTGCTCCACTCTACTTTCACAGTGTTATACACTGTTGTCACATTACTCCACTGTGCTGTCACTGTGTTCACTCTGGTGCCACAGTCCTCCACTGTGGTGTCAAGTGCTCCACTCTTAAGTCACATTCTTCACTGTGCTGTCACAGTACTTCACTGTGGTGTCACATGCTCTAATGTGGTGTCACAGTGCTCTACTCTGCTGTCAAAATGCTATAATGTACTGTGACAATACTCACTGTGCTGTCTCTTTGTTCACTCTGGTGCCACAGTACTCCACTGTGGTGTTACAGTGCTCCACTCTGGTGTCAGAGTGATCAACTGTGTTGTCACAGTGTTACACTGTGGTGTCACAGTACCTCACTGTGGTGTCACAGGCTCTACTGTGGAGATAGCATGCTCCACTGCGCTGTTACCGTGCACCACTGTGATGTCACATTCTCAACCCTTGTGTCACAGTGCTCCACTATGATTTCAGATTACTCCATTGTGATGTAACATTGCTCCACTGTGTTGTAATAGTGCTCCACTGTGATTTCATACTACACCATTGTGATGTCACAGTAATCCCCTGTGGTGTCTCATGCTCAACTATCGTGATCCAGTGCTACACTGTGGTCTCATAGTGCTCCACTGTGATGTCACAGTGCTCATCTGTGGTGTCACAGAGATCCACTGTGGTGTTACTGTGTTCCACTGTACTGTCACATTGCTCCACTGTGCTGTCCCAGTGCTCCACTGTGTTGTTATAGTGCTCTACTGTGATGTTACAGTGCTCCATTCTGGTGTCACAGAGCTCCACTGTGATGTCACTCTGCTCAGCTGTAGTGTCACAGCATTCCACTGTGGTTTCACTGTATTCCAGTGTGCTGTCAGAGTGCTCAACTGTGCTGACACAGTGCTCCACTGTGATGTCGTAGTGCTCTACTGTGATGTTACAGTGCTCCACTATGGTGTCACAGTGCTGCACTGTGGTGTCACAGTGGTACACTGTGGTGTCACAGTGCTTCACTGTGGAGATAGCATGCTCCACTGTGCTGTTAAAATGCAAAACTGTGATGTCACATTCTCAACTGTGGAGACACAATGCTCAACTATGATTTCAGATTACTGAATTGTGATGTCACAGTGCTCCACTGAGTTTTAACAGTGCTCTACTGTGATTTCACATTACACCATTGTGATATCACATTGCTCCCCTGTGGTATTTCATGCTCCACTGTCATGACCCAGTGCTCCACTGTGGTGTCACAGTGCTCCACTGTGATGTCACAGTGCTCAGCGGTGGTGTCACAGTGCTCCACTGAGGTCTCACAGTACTCCAATGTTGTGTCACAGTGATCCACTCTGGTGTCACAGTTCTTCATTATGCTGTCACAATGCTCCACTGTGCTGTCAAAGTGCTCCACTGTGCTGTCAAAGTGCTCCACTGTGGTGTCACAGTGCTTCATTATGCTGTCACAGTGCTTCACTGTGTTGTCACTGTGCTCCACGGTGCTGTCAAATGCTCCACTGTGCTGTCACAGGGCTCCACTGTGGTGTCACAATGCTCCACTCTGATGTTACAGTGCTCCTCTGTGGTGTCACAGTGCTCCACTCTGCTGTCACGGTGGTATACTCTGCTGTCACATTACTCCACTGTGCTGTCACTGTGTTCACTCTGTTGCCACAGTCCTCCACTGTGGTGTCAAGTGCTCCACTCTTATGTCACATTCTTCACTGTGTTGTCACAGTACTCCACTGTGGTGTCACATGCTCTAATGTGGTGTCACAGTGCTCCACTCTCCTGTCAAAATGCTATAATGTACTGTGACTTTACTCACTGTGCTGTCACTCTGTTCACTCTGGTGCCACAGTACTGCACTGTGGTGTTACAGTGCTCCATTTTGATGTCACATTCTCCACTGTGGTGTCACAGTGCTCCAATCTGGTGTCAGAGTGATCAACTGTGTTGTCACAGTGTTATATTGTGTTGTCACATTACCTCACTGTGGTGTCATAGGCTCCACTGTGGAGATAGCATGCTCCACTGCGCTGTTACCGTGCACCACTGTGATTTCACATTCTCAACCCTTGTGTCACAGTGCTCCACTATGATTTCAGATTACTCCATTGTGATGTAACAGTGCTCCACTGTGTTGTAATAGTGCTCCACTGTGATTTCATACTACACCATTGTGATGTCACAGTAATTTCCTGTGGTGTCTCATCCTCCACTGTCTTGACCCAGTGCTCCAATGTGGTCTCATAATGCTCCACTGTGATGTCACAGTGCTCATCTGTGGTGTCACAGAGATCCACTGTGGTGTTACTCTGTTCCACTGTACACAGTGCTACACTGTGATGTTATAGTGCTCTACTGTGTTGTTACAGTGCTCCATTCTGATGTCACAGAGTTCCACTGTGATATCACTGTGCTCAGCTGTGGTATCACAGCGTTCCACTGTGGTTTCACTGTATTCCAGTGTGCTGTCAGAGTGCTCAACTGTGCTGACAGAGTGCTCAACTGTGATGTCATAGTGCTCTACTGTGAAGTTACAGTGCTCCACTGTATTGTCACAGTGCTCCACTGTGATGGTCCATTTCTCAACTGTGATGTCACAGTGCTCCATTATGATGTCACAGTGCTCTACTGTGGTGTCACAGTGCTCCACTTTGATGTCACAGTGTTCCACTATGGTGACACAGTACTCCATTATGCTTTCACAGTGCTTCACTGTGGTGTCACAGTACTCCACTGTGCTGTCACAGTGCTCCACTGTAATGTCACAGTGCTTCACTGTGGTTTCACATGCTCTACTGTGCTGTCTGTGTGCTCTAGTGTCGTGTCACTGTGTTCCACTCTGCTGTCACAGTGCTATATTGTACTGTCACATTACTCCACTCTGCTGTCACTGTGTTCACTCTGGTACCACAGTACTCCAATGTGGTGTCACAGTGTTCCACTCTGATGTCACATTCTCCACTGTGGTGTTCCAGTGCTCCACTTGTCAGAGTGATCAACTGTGTTGTCAGAGTGTTACACTATTGTGTCACAATGCTTCACTTTGGTGTCACAGGCTCCACTGTGGAAATGGATTGCTCCACTGTGCTGTTACCATGCACCACTGTGAGGTCACATTCTCAAATGTGGTTTCATAGTGCTCCACTATGATTTCAGATTACTCCATTGTTCTGTCACAGTGCTCCACTGTGATGTCATAGTGCTCTTTTGTGATGTTACTGTGCTCCACTGTGGTGTCACAGTGCTCCATTCTGGTGTCACCATGTTCAACGGTGGTGTCTCATGCTCCACGGTTCTTACACAGTGTTCCATTGTAATGTCACATTGCTCCATTGTGATATCACAGTGCCCGATTTTGATGACAAAATGCTTCACTGTGGTGTTACACTCCACCTTGCTAACACAGTGCTGCACTGTGTTGTCACAATGCTCCACTGTGTTATCATGTTGCTCTACTGTGCTGTCCGAGTGCAGCTCTATAGTGTCACTATGCTCCACAATTGTGACACAGTATTCTAGCGTGGTTTTACCACTCCACTGTGCTGTCACAATGCTGCACTGTAGAATGTCTGTGCTCCACTGTGGTGTCACATTGCTCCACTGTGATGTCAGAGTTCTTTACTGTGATTTCACTTTACTTCATTGTGATGTCACATTTTCAACTGTGGTGTCACAGTGCTACACTGTGATTTCACATTACTCCAATGTGATATCACTGTGATCCCCTGTGTGCACTGTGGTGTCACAGTGCTCCACTGTTGTGTCCCATTTCTCCACTGTGATGTCACAGTGCTCCATTTTGATGTCACAGTGCTCTACTGTGGTGTCACAGTGCTCCACTCTGGTGTCACGGTGCTCCATTATGCTGTCACAGTGCTTCAACTGTGGTGTCACTGTGCTCCTCTGTGCTGTCACAGTGCTCCACTGTGCTGTCACAGTGCTCCACTGTTATGTCATAGTGCTCTACTGTGATGTCACAGTGTTCCACTTGGTGTCACAGTGCTCGAATATGCTTTCACAGTACTTTACTGTGGTGTCACTGTGCTCCACTGTGCTGTCACATAGTCCACTGTCCTGTCGCACTGCTCCTCTGTGCTGTCACAGTGCTCCACTGTGCTGTCACAGTGCTCCACTGTTATGTCACAGTGCTTCACTATGGTTTCACATGCTCTACTGTGGTGTCAGTGTGCCCTACTGTTGTGTCACAGTGCTCCACTCTGCTGTCACAGTGCTATACTGTACTGTCACATTAAGCCACTGTATTTTCACTGTGTTCACTCTGGTGCCAGAGTCAGTGCTCCACTCTGATGTCACATTCTCCACTGTGGTATCACAGTCCTCCATTGTGATGTCACAGTGCTCCACTGTGTTGTCACATTCTCCACTGTGTTGTTACAGTGCTCAGTTTTGGTGTCACAGTGCTACACTGTGGTGACACAGTGCTTCACTGTGGTGTCACAGGCTCCACTGTGGAGATAGCATGCTCCACTGTGGTGTTACCATGCACCACTGTAATGTCACATTCTCAACTGTGTTGTCATAGTTGTCCACTATGATTTCAGATTACTCCATTGTGATGTAACAGTGCTCGACTTGGCTGTAACAGTGCTCCACTGTGATTACATATTACACCATTGTGATGTCACAGTGCTCCCATGTGGTATCTCATGCTCCACTATTTTGATCCAGTGATCAATTGTGATCTCACAGTGCTCCACTGTGATGTCACTGTGCTCAGCTGTGCTGTCACCATGCTCCACTGTGGTGTCAATGTGTCAACTGTGGTGTCACAGTGCTCCACTGAGGTCTCAAAGTACTCCAATGTTGTGTCACAGTGCTCCACTGAGGTGTCCCATTTCTCCACTGTGATGTCACAGTGCTCCATATTGATGTCACAGTGCTCTACTGTGCTGGCACAGTGCTCCACTGTGATGTCACAGGGCTTCACTATGGTTTCACATATCTATTGTGGTGTCAGTGTGCTCTACTGTGGTGTCACAGTGCTATACTCTGCTGTCACAGTGCTATACTGTACTGTCACATTACTCCACTGTGCTGTCACTGTGTTACCTCTGGTGCCAGAGTACTCCACTATGTTGTAACAGTGCTCCACTCTGATGTCACATTCTCCACCGTGTTGTCAAGGTGCTCTACTGTGGTTTCACATTGCTTCACTGCGTTGTCTAATTTTCCACTGTGGTGTCACAGTGCTCCACTGTGGTGTCACTGTGTTCCACTGTCCTGTCACAGTGCTCCACTGTGATGTCATAGTGCTCTACTGTGGTATTACAGTACTCCACTGTTGTGTCACAAAGCTCCACTCTGCTGTCTTATGCTCCACAGTTCTTATACAGTGCTCCACTGTAGTGTTACATTGCTCCATTGTGATGTCACAGAGCTCGATTTTGATGACAAAATGATCCACTGTGTTGTTACACTCCACCTTGCTGTGACAGAGTTGCACTGTGGTGTCACAATGCTGCACTGAGGTCTCACAGTACACCACTGTTGTGTCACAGTGATCCACTGTTGTGTCCTATTTCTCCACTTTAATTTCACAGTGCCCCATTTTGATGTCACAGTGCTCTACTGTGGTGTCACAGTGCTCCACTGTGGTGTCATAGTGTTCCATTATGCTGTCACAGTGCTTCACTGTAGTGTCACTGTGCTTTACTGTGCTGTCACATGGGCCACTGTGCTGAAACACTGCTACACTGTGCTGTCACATGCCCCGCTGTGATGTCACAGTGCTTCACTGTGGTTTCACATGCTCTACTGTGGTGTCAGTGTGTTCTACTGTCATGTCACAGTGCTCCACTGTGGTGACACAGTGCTCCACTGTGATGTCACAGTGCTCCACTGTGATGTCAGAATGATCAACTCTGGTGTCACAGTGCTTCACTGTGGTGTCACAGTGTTCCACTGTGGTGTCAGAGTGATCAACTGTGATGTCATTGTGCTCCACTGTGGTATCACAGTGTTTAACTGTCGTGTCACAGGCTCCACTCTGGAGATAGCATGCTCCACTGTGCTGTTACCATGCACCAGTGTGATATCACATTCTCAACTGTGATATCATAGTGCTTCACTGTGATTTCAGATTACTCCATTTTGACGTAACAGTGCTCCACTCGGTTGCAACAGTGCTCCACTGTGATTTCACATTACATAATTGTGATGTCACATTATTTACCTGTGGTGTCTCATGGTCCACTGTCGTGACACAGTGCTCCACTGTGGTGTCACCGTGCTCCATTGTGTTATCAGATTGCTACACTGTGGTGTCAAAGACTCAACTGTAGTGGCAGCATGCTCCCCTGTGCTGTTACAGTGCACCACCATGATGTCACATTCTCTACTGTGGTCACACATTGCTCATCTGTGTTTTCACAGTGCTCCACTGTGCTGTGACAGTGCTCCACAATGTTGTTACTGTGCTCCACTGTTGTTTCACAATGCTCCACTGTGGTGTCACAATGCTCTACTGTGGTATTACATGCTATACTCTGGTGTGATTGTGCTCTACTTATTTGTCACAGTGCTCCACTATGGTGTCTCAGTGCTCCACCCTGCTTTCACAGTGCTAACTGTGATGTCACACTGGTTCAATGTACTTTCAGAGTACTGCACTGTAGTGTCACAATGCCCCACTATGGAGTCACAGTGCTCCACTGTGCTGTAACATTGCTCAACTGTGCTGTCACTGTGCTCACTCTGGTGCCAGAGTACTCCACTGTGGTGTCACATGCTCTACTGTGCTGTCACAGTACTCCACTGTGCTTTCATAGTGCTGCACTGTAGTGTCACAAAGAAAAAAAATGCTCCAATACAGGGTAACAGTGCTCTAATGTGGTGTCTCAGGCTTCACTGTGGTGACAAATTGCTCGACTGTGCTGTCAAAGTGCACCACTGTGATGTCATAATGCTCCAATGTGATCTCACAGTGCTTCACTCTGGTGTCACCGTGCTCCACTGTGGTGTTGCTGTGCTCCACTGTGGTGTCGCTGTGCTCCACTGTGATTTCACATTGATCCATTTTATGTCACCATGCTCCTCTGTGATATCACAGTGCTCCATATTGCTGTTGAAATTTGTCACTGTGGTGTCACAGTGCTCCAGTTTGGTGGCAGAGGCTTTACTGTGGTGAAAGAGTGCTCCACTCTGCTGCACTGTGCACCACTGTGATGTCACAATGCTCGATTGTGAAGTCATTGTCCTCCACTGTGGTGTCACAGTGCTCAACTGTGGTGTCACAGTGCTCCATTTTTGTGTCACAGTGATCCACTGCAATGTCACATTGCTCACTGTTGTGTAACATTGCTCCACTGTAGTGTCACAATGCTCCAATGTGGTTTCACAATGCTCCACTCTGGTGTAACAGTGCTCCACTGTGGTGTCACAGCACTGCACTGTGTTGTCACTTTGATTCATTGTGGTGTCACAGTGCTCCATTTTGTTGTCACAGTGCTCCATTTTGGTGTCACAGTGCTCCAAATTGGTGTTACAACTCCACTGTGCTGTCACAGTGCAGCAATGAAGAGTCACAGTGCTCCACTGTGGTGTCATAATACTCTACTGTGTTGCCCCAGTGCTCAATCGTGGTGTCTCATGCACCAAGGTTGTGACACAGTGTTCCACTATGTTGTCACAGTGATCCACTGTGCTGTCAGAGTTAAGCACTTTAGTGTCAAATTCTCCTCTCTGGTGTCACAGTGTTCCACTGTGGTGTCACATTGCTCCACTTTGCTGCCTCTTTGCTCACTGAGGTGCCACAGTGCTCCACTGTGTTGTCACATTGCTCCACTGTGATGTCACAGTGCTCCACTGAGGAGTCACAGTGCTCCACTCTGGGGTCACGGTGCTCCACTGTGGTGTCTCAGTGCTCACTGTATTGTCACTGTGCTATACTGTGATGTCACAGGCTCCACAGTGGTGTCAGTGCTCCTCTGTGATTTCACATTACTCTATTGTGATGTCACATTCTCCACTCTTGTGTCACAATGCTACACTGTGATTTCACATTATTCCATTGTGATTTCACAGTGCTCCCCTGTGTTGTAACAGTGCACCAATGTGATTACATATTACTCCATCTTGATGTTAATGTGCTACCCAGTGGTGTCACAGTGCTCCACTCTGCTGTCACAGTAATCACTGTGGTGTCACATTGCTCCATTGTGATATCACAATGCTCGATTTTGATGTGGCATGGCTCTACAGTGGTGTTACACTCCACCGTGCTGTCACAGTGCTGCACTATGGTGTCACAATGCTCCACTGTAGTCTCACAGTGCTCCACTCTTGTGTCACCGTGCTACACTGTGCTGTCACATTGCTCCACTGTGGTGTCACAGTGATCCACTCTGCTCTCCAATGCTCACTGTGGTGTCACATTGCTCCACTGGGATCACACAGTGCTTTACTGTGGTGTCTCAGTGCTACACTGTTGTGTCACAGTGCTTCACTGTGTTTTGACATACTCTACTGTGTTCTCAGTGTGTTCTACTGTGGTGACACAGTGCTCCACTGTGATGTCAAAGTGTTCCATTTTGATGTCACAGTGCTCTACAGTGGTTTTACACTTCACTGTGCTGTCACAGTGCTGTACTGTGGTGTCACAATGTTCCACTGTTGTTTCACAGTGCTCCACTCTTGTGTCACGGTGCTCCACTGTGATGTCACAGTGCTCCAATGTGCTGTCACATTGCTCCACTGTGATTTCAAAGTGCTGCGTTTTGATGTCAGAGTGCTCTTCTGTGTTGTCACAGTGCTCCACTGTGGTGTCACAGTTCTCCATTATGATGTCACAGTGCTTCACTGTGGTGTCACTGTGCTCTACTGTGGTGTTACAACTCCACTGTGCTTTCACAGTGATACACTGTGGAATCACAGTGTTCCACTGTGATGTAACAGTGTTCCAATGTGTTGTCACAGGCTTCACTGAGGTGAGAAAATGCTCAACAGTGCTGTGAAAGTGCCCCACTGTGGTGTCACATTCCTCCATTGTGATGTCACAGTCCTCCACAGTGGTGTCACATCACCGCGCTGTGTTTACACGTTGCTACACTGTGGTGTCACTGTGCTCCACTGTGGTGTCACAGTGCTCCATTGTGTTGTCAAAGTGCTCCATTTTGGAGTCACAGTGACCCACTGTGGTGTCACAGGCTTCGCTGTGGTGAGAAAGTGCTCGACAGTGCCCTCACAGTGCACCACTATGATGTCACATTGTGCCAATGTGATGTCACAGTGCTCCACTTTGGTTTCACAGTGCTCCACTCTGGTGTCACCGTGCTCCACTGTGGTGTTGCTGTCCTCCTCTGTGGTGTCACAGTGCTCCACTGTGATTACACATTGATCCCTTTTAGTGTCACTGTGCTCCACTGTGGTGTCACAGTGCTCCATATTGCTTTTGAAATAGCTCACTGTGGTGTCACATTCCTCCATTGTGATGTCATAGTGCTCCACTGTGGTGTCACAGTGCTCTACTGTGGTATCACAGTGCTCAAGGTAGTGTCTCATGCACCACAGTTGTGACACAGGGCTCTATTTTGCTGTCAAAGAGCAGCACTGGAGTGTCACAATACTCCACTCTGGCGTAAAAGTGTTACACTATTTTGTCAAATTGTTTCACTGTGCTTTCTCTGTGCTCATAGTGTTGCCACAGTGCTCCACTGTGATTTCAATTTGCTCCATCGTGATATCACAGTGCTGCACTGTGGTGTCATATTCTCCACTGTGGTGTCAGAGTGGTCAACTGTGATGTCTTAGTGCTCCACTCTGGAGATTCATGCTCCACTGTGGTGACAGAGTGCCCCACTGTGGTGTCATAGTGTTCCACCGTGGTGTGACAGTGATCACTGCTGTGTCACAGTACTCCACTGTGGTGTAACATGCTCCACAGTGCTGTCACAATGCTCATTGTGGTGTCACATTGAACCACTGTGATGCCACAGTTCTCCATTGTGATGTCACAGTGCTCCATTGTGGTGTGACAGTGCTCACTATTGTGTGACGGTGCTCCACTGTGGTGTCAGAGTGTTCCACTGTGGTGTAGAGTGCTCAACGTTGTTGTCTCATGCTCCAGGGTTCTTTCACAGTGCTCCACTCTAGTGTCACAGTGCTCCATTCTGGTGTCATTGTTCTCCACTCTGGTGTCACAGTCCTCCACTGTGAATTCACATTGATCAATTGTGATGTAAAGTGCTCCAATGTTGTGTCACTCTGATCCACTATTGTGTCACAGTGCTCCACTCTTGTGTCACAGTGCTCCACTGTGCTGTCAGAGTACAGCACTGTGTTGTCACAATGCTGCACTATGGCTCCACAGTGCTCCACTGTGATGTCACAATGTTCTACTGCGATGTCAAAGTGCTCTGCTGAGGTGTCACAGTGCTCCACTGTGGTCTCACAGTGCTCCACTGTGGTCTCACAGTGTTCAATATATTGTGACTCTCCTACACCTTGATGTCACTGTCTCCACAGTGGTGTCACAGTGCTTCACTGTGATTTCACATTAATCCATTGTGATGTCACTTTCTCCACTCTGGTGTCACAGTGCTACACTGTGATTTCACATTACTCCATTGTGATGTCACAGTGCTCCGCTGTGTTGTAACAGTGCACCATTGTGATTTCACATTACACCATTGTAATGTTAACGTGCTCCACTTTGGTTTCACAGTGCTCACTGTGGTTGCACTCTGATCCACTATGTTGGCACACTGTTCAACTCTGATTACACATTGCTCCATTGTGATATCACAGTGCTGCACAGTGGTGTAACAGTGCTCCACTGTGATATCACAGTGCTCAACTGTGGTGTCTCAGTGCTCCACTGTGGAGATTCATGCTCCACTGTGGTGACAGAGTGCCCCACTGTGGTGTCATAGTGCTCGGCTGTGGTGTGACAGTGCTCACTGCTGTGTCACAGTGCTCACTGTGGTGTCACATTGCACGCCTGTTCTTTCACAGTGCTCCACTGTGATGCCACATTGCTCCATTGTGATATCACAGTGCTCTACTGTGGTGTCACAGAGCTCCACTGTGATTTCACAGTGCTCAGCTGTGGTGCCACCGTGCTCCACTGTGGTGTCACTGTGCTCCACTGTGCTGTCACAGTGCTCCACTATGAAGTCACACTGCTCGATTTTGATGTTACAGTGCAATATAGTGGTTACACTCCACTGTGCTGTCACAGTGCTGCACTGAGGTGTAGTGCTCCACTGTCGTGTCACAGTGCTCCATGCAGTGTCACATGGCTCCACTCTGCTGTCACAGTGCTCAATGGTTGTGTATCATCCTCCACGCTTCTTACACAGAGCTCCACTGTAGTGTCAGAGTGCTCCACTTTAGTGTGTGAGTGCTCACCTGTAGTGTCACAGTCCTGCACTATAGTGTCACAGTGCTCCACTTTGGTGTGATAATGCTCCACTGTGGTGTCACAATGCTCCACTGTGGTGTTAGAGTACTCCACTGTGGTGTGACAGTACTCACTGTTGTGACACAGTGCTCCAATGTGCTTTCACAGTGCTACAATGAGGTGTCTCATGCTACAATGTGGTGACAGGTTTCTCCACCGTGAGGATATATTGCTCCACTATGGTGTCAAAGTGCTCCATTGTGGTGTCACTGTGCTTAACTGTGGTGTCACAGTGCTCCACTTTGGTGTCACTGTGCTCCACTGTTATGTTCCGGTGCTTCATTGTGGTGTTCCTGTGGTCCATTGTTGTGTCACTGTGCTCCAATGTGCTGTCACATGCTCCTCTCTGCTGTCACTGTGCTGGACTGGGTCCCACAGTGATCCATTGTGATGTCACAGTGCATGATTTGATGACAAAATGCTCCACTGTGGTGTTACACTCCACCTTTATGTCACAGTGATCTACACTGTGGTGTCACAGTGCTCCATTTAGCTGTCAGAATGCAGAACTGTAGTGTCACAATGCTCCACTCTGGCATCACAGTGTTCCACTATGGTGTCAAATTGTTTCACTGTGCTTTCTCTGTGCTCACAGTGTTGCCACGGTGCTCCACTGTGATGTCACATTGCTCCACTGTGATCTCACAATGATCCGCTATAGGTGTCACATTTCTCCACTGTCGTGTCACAGTGCTCCACTGTGATTTCAAATTGCTCCATTGTGATATCACAGTGCTGCACTGAGGTGTCACATTCTCCACTGTGGTGTCAGACTGATCAACTGTGGTGTTTTAGTCCTCCAATCTGGAGTTTTATGCTCCAATATGGTGACAGAGTGCCCCATTGTGCTGTCACAGTGCTCCACTGTGGTGTTAGTGTGATCACTGCTGTGTCACAGTGCTCCACTGTGGTGTCACATGCTCCACAGTGCTGTCACAATGGTCACTGTGGTGTCACATTGCACCACTGTTCATTCACAGTGCTCCATTGTGATGTCACAGTGCTCCACTGTGGTGTCACAGTGCTCCACTATGATTTCACATTACTCCATTGTGAGATCAACGTGCTCCACTGTGGTGTCACAGTGCTCACTGTGGTTGCACTCTGTTCGTCTATGTTGTCACAGTGCTGCACTGTGATTTCACATTGCTCCATTGGGATATCACGGTGCTGCACTGTGGTATCACAGTGCTCCACTGTGGTATCACATGCTCAACTGTAGTGTGTCAGTGCTCCACTGTGGAGTTTAATGCTCCACAGTGGTGACAGAGTGCAACACTGTGATGTCATAGTGCTCCACTGTGGTGTCACAGTGCCGACTGTGGTGTCACAGGGCTACACAGTACTGTCACAGTGCTCATTGTGGTGTCACAGTGCTCTACTGCGATGTCACAGTGCTCAGCTGTGGAGTCACAGTGTTGTACTGTGGTGTCACAGTGCTCCACTCTATTGTGATCCCATGTTGTGTTACATGCTCCAATGTGATGACAGAGAGCTCCACTGTTTTGTCATAGTCCTCCACTGTGGTGTCACAGTGATAAATATGTTGTCACATGCTCCACTGTGGTGTCACAGAGCTCAATGGTGGTGTCTCATGCTCCACTGTTGTGACACAATGCTCCACTGTGGTGTAACAGTGCTCTCCTGTGGTGTCACAGTGCTCAAAGGTGGTGTCTCATGCACCACGGTTATGACACAATGCTCCAATGTGGTGTCACAGTGCTCCATTTAGCTGTCAGAATGCAGAACTGTAGTGTCACAATGCTCCACTCTGGCATCACAGTGTTCCACTATGGTGTCAAATTGTTTCACTGTGCTTTCTCTGTGCTCACAGTGTTGCCACGGTGCTCCACTGTGATGTCACATTGCTCCACTGTGATCTCACAATGATCTGCTAAAGATGTCGCATTTCTCCACTTGGTGTCACAGTACTCCACTGTGGTATCACATGCTCAACTGTAGTGTGTCAGTGCTCCACTGTGGAGTTTAATGCTCCACAGTGCTGACAGAGTGCAAAACTGTGGTGTCATAGTGCTCCACTGTGGTGTCACAGTGCCGACTGTGGTGTCACAGGGCTACACAGTACTGTCACAGTGCTCATTGTGGTGTCACATTGCACCACTGTGCTTTCACAGTGCTCCACTGTGATGCCACAGTGCTCGATTGTGATGTCACAGTATTCTACTGTGATGTCACAGTGCTCAGCTGTGGAGTCACAGTGCTCCATTGTGATTTCACAGTGCACCACTTTGGTGTCACTGTGCTCCACTGTTATGTTCCAGTGCTTCATTGTGGTGTTCCTGTGGTCCATTGTTGTGTCACTGTGCTCCAATGTGCTGTCACATGCTCCTCTCTGCTGTCACTGTGCTGGACTGGGTCCCACAGTGATCCATTGTGATGTCACAGTGCATGATTTGATGACAAAATGCTCCACTGTGGTGTTACACTCCACCTTGATGTCACAGTGATCTACACTGTGGTGTCATAGTGCTCCACTGTGGTGTCACAGTGCTCAAAGGTGGTGTCTCATGTACCACGGTTATGACACAATGCTCCAATGTGGTGTCACAGTGCTCCATTTAGCTGTCAGAATGCAGAACTGTAGTGTCACAATGCTCCACTCTGGCATCACAGTGTTCCACTATGGTGTCAAATTGTTTCACTGTGCTTTCTCTGTGCTCACAGTGTTGCCACGGTGCTCCACTGTGATGTCACATTGCTCCACTGTGATCTCACAATGATCCGCTATAGGTGTCACATTTCTCCACTGTCGTGTCACAGTGCGCCACTGTGATTTCAAATTGCTCCATTGTGATATCACAGTGCTGCACTGAGGTGTCACATTCTCCACTGTGGTGTCAGACTGATCAACTGTGGTGTTTTAGTCCTCCAATCTGGAGTTTCATGCTCCAATATGGTGACAGAGTGCCCCATTGTGCTGTCACAGTGCTCCACTGTGGTGTTAGTGTGATCACTGCTGTGTCACAGTGCTCCACTGTGGTGTCACATGCTCCACAGTGCTGTCACAATGGTCACTGTGGTGTCACATTGCACCACTGTTCATTCACAGTGCTCCATTGTGATGTCACAGTGCTCCACTGTGGTGTCACAGTGCTCCACTATGATTTCACATTACTCCATTGTGAGATCAACGTGCTCCACTGTGGTGTCACAGTGCTCACTGTGGTTGCACTCTGTTCGTCTATGTTGTCACAGTGCTGCACTGTGATTTCACATTGCTCCATTGGGATATCACGGTGCTGCACTGTGGTATCACAGTGCTCCACTGTGGTATCACATGCTCAACTGTAGTGTGTCAGTGCTCCACTGTGGAGTTTAATGCTCCACAGTGGTGACAGAGTGCAACACTGTGATGTCATAGTGCTCCACTGTGGTGTCACAGTGCCGACTGTGGTGTCACAGGGCTACACAGTACTGTCACAGTGCTCATTGTGGTGTCACAGTGCTCTACTGCGATGTCACAGTGCTCAGCTGTGGAGTCACAGTGTTGTACTGTGGTGTCACAGTGCTCCACTCTATTGTGATCCCATGTTGTGTTACATGCTCCAATGTGATGACAGAGAGCTCCACTGTTTTGTCATAGTCCTCCACTGTGGTGTCACAGTGATAAATATGTTGTCACATGCTCCACTGTGGTGTCACAGAGCTCAATGGTGGTGTCTCATGCTCCACTGTTGTGACACAATGCTCCACTGTGGTGTAACAGTGCTCTCCTGTGGTGTCACAGTGCTCAAAGGTGGTGTCTCATGCACCACGGTTATGACACAATGCTCCAATGTGGTGTCACAGTGCTCCATTTAGCTGTCAGAATGCAGAACTGTAGTGTCACAATGCTCCACTCTGGCATCACAGTGTTCCACTATGGTGTCAAATTGTTTCACTGTGCTTTCTCTGTGCTCACAGTGTTGCCACGGTGCTCCACTGTGATGTCACATTGCTCCACTGTGATCTCACAATGATCTGCTAAAGATGTCGCATTTCTCCACTTGGTGTCACAGTACTCCACTGTGGTATCACATGCTCAACTGTAGTGTGTCAGTGCTCCACTGTGGAGTTTAATGCTCCACAGTGCTGACAGAGTGCAAAACTGTGGTGTCATAGTGCTCCACTGTGGTGTCACAGTGCCGACTGTGGTGTCACAGGGCTACACAGTACTGTCACAGTGCTCATTGTGGTGTCACATTGCACCACTGTGCTTTCACAGTGCTCCACTGTGATGCCACAGTGCTCGATTGTGATGTCACAGTATTCTACTGTGATGTCACAGTGCTCAGCTGTGGAGTCACAGTGCTCCATTGTGATTTCACAGTGCACCACTTTGGTGTCACTGTGCTCCACTGTTATGTTCCAGTGCTTCATTGTGGTGTTCCTGTGGTCCATTGTTGTGTCACTGTGCTCCAATGTGCTGTCACATGCTCCTCTCTGCTGTCACTGTGCTGGACTGGGTCCCACAGTGATCCATTGTGATGTCACAGTGCATGATTTGATGACAAAATGCTCCACTGTGGTGTTACACTCCACCTTGATGTCACAGTGATCTACACTGTGGTGTCATAGTGCTCCACTGTGGTGTCACAGTGCTCAAAGGTGGTGTCTCATGTACCACGGTTATGACACAATGCTCCAATGTGGTGTCACAGTGCTCCATTTAGCTGTCAGAATGCAGAACTGTAGTGTCACAATGCTCCACTCTGGCATCACAGTGTTCCACTATGGTGTCAAATTGTTTCACTGTGCTTTCTCTGTGCTCACAGTGTTGCCACGGTGCTCCACTGTGATGTCACATTGCTCCACTGTGATCTCACAATGATCCGCTATAGGTGTCACATTTCTCCACTGTCGTGTCACAGTGCGCCACTGTGATTTCAAATTGCTCCATTGTGATATCACAGTGCTGCACTGAGGTGTCACATTCTCCACTGTGGTGTCAGACTGATCAACTGTGGTGTTTTAGTCCTCCAATCTGGAGTTTTATGCTCCAATATGGTGACAGAGTGCCCCATTGTGCTGTCACAGTGCTCCACTGTGGTGTTAGTGTGATCACTGCTGTGTCACAGTGCTCCACTGTGGTGTCACATGCTCCACAGTGCTGTCACAATGGTCACTGTGGTGTCACATTGCACCACTGTTCATTCACAGTGCTCCATTGTGATGTCACAGTGCTCCACTGTGGTGTCACAGTGCTCCACTATGATTTCACATTACTCCATTGTGAGATCAACGTGCTCCACTGTGGTGTCACAGTGCTCACTGTGGTTGCACTCTGTTCGTCTATGTTGTCACAGTGCTGCACTGTGATTTCACATTGCTCCATTGGGATATCACGGTGCTGCACTGTGGTATCACAGTGCTCCACTGTGGTATCACATGCTCAACTGTAGTGTGTCAGTGCTCCACTGTGGAGTTTAATGCTCCACAGTGGTGACAGAGTGCAACACTGTGATGTCATAGTGCTCCACTGTGGTGTCACAGTGCCGACTGTGGTGTCACAGGGCTACACAGTACTGTCACAGTGCTCATTGTGGTGTCACAGTGCTCTACTGCGATGTCACAGTGCTCAGCTGTGGAGTCACAGTGTTGTACTGTGGTGTCACAGTGCTCCACTCTATTGTGATCCCATGTTGTGTTACATGCTCCAATGTGATGACAGAGAGCTCCACTGTTTTGTCATAGTCCTCCACTGTGGTGTCACAGTGATAAATATGTTGTCACATGCTCCACTGTGGTGTCACAGAGCTCAATGGTGGTGTCTCATGCTCCACTGTTGTGACACAATGCTCCACTGTGGTGTAACAGTGCTCTCCTGTGGTGTCACAGTGCTCAAAGGTGGTGTCTCATGCACCACGGTTATGACACAATGCTCCAATGTGGTGTCACAGTGCTCCATTTAGCTGTCAGAATGCAGAACTGTAGTGTCACAATGCTCCACTCTGGCATCACAGTGTTCCACTATGGTGTCAAATTGTTTCACTGTGCTTTCTCTGTGCTCACAGTGTTGCCACGGTGCTCCACTGTGATGTCACATTGCTCCACTGTGATCTCACAATGATCTGCTAAAGATGTCGCATTTCTCCACTTGGTGTCACAGTACTCCACTGTGGTATCACATGCTCAACTGTAGTGTGTCAGTGCTCCACTGTGGAGTTTAATGCTCCACAGTGCTGACAGAGTGCAAAACTGTGGTGTCATAGTGCTCCACTGTGGTGTCACAGTGCCGACTGTGGTGTCACAGGGCTACACAGTACTGTCACAGTGCTCATTGTGGTGTCACATTGCACCACTGTGCTTTCACAGTGCTCCACTGTGATGCCACAGTGCTCGATTGTGATGTCACAGTATTCTACTGTGATGTCACAGTGCTCAGCTGTGGAGTCACAGTGCTCCATTGTGATTTCACAGTGCACCACTTTGGTGTCACTGTGCTCCACTGTTATGTTCCAGTGCTTCATTGTGGTGTTCCTGTGGTCCATTGTTGTGTCACTGTGCTCCAATGTGCTGTCACATGCTCCTCTCTGCTGTCACTGTGCTGGACTGGGTCCCACAGTGATCCATTGTGATGTCACAGTGCATGATTTGATGACAAAATGCTCCACTGTGGTGTTACACTCCACCTTGATGTCACAGTGATCTACACTGTGGTGTCATAGTGCTCCACTGTGGTGTCACAGTGCTCAAAGGTGGTGTCTCATGTACCACGGTTATGACACAATGCTCCAATGTGGTGTCACAGTGCTCCATTTAGCTGTCAGAATGCAGAACTGTAGTGTCACAATGCTCCACTCTGGCATCACAGTGTTCCACTATGGTGTCAAATTGTTTCACTGTGCTTTCTCTGTGCTCACAGTGTTGCCACGGTGCTCCACTGTGATGTCACATTGCTCCACTGTGATCTCACAATGATCCGCTATAGGTGTCACATTTCTCCACTGTCGTGTCACAGTGCGCCACTGTGATTTCAAATTGCTCCATTGTGATATCACAGTGCTGCACTGAGGTGTCACATTCTCCACTGTGGTGTCAGACTGATCAACTGTGGTGTTTTAGTCCTCCAATCTGGAGTTTCATGCTCCAATATGGTGACAGAGTGCCCCATTGTGCTGTCACAGTGCTCCACTGTGGTGTTAGTGTGATCACTGCTGTGTCACAGTGCTCCACTGTGGTGTCACATGCTCCACAGTGCTGTCACAATGGTCACTGTGGTGTCACATTGCACCACTGTTCATTCACAGTGCTCCATTGTGATGTCACAGTGCTCCACTGTGGTGTCACAGTGCTCCACTATGATTTCACATTACTCCATTGTGAGATCAACGTGCTCCACTGTGGTGTCACAGTGCTCACTGTGGTTGCACTCTGTTCGTCTATGTTGTCACAGTGCTGCACTGTGATTTCACATTGCTCCATTGGGATATCACGGTGCTGCACTGTGGTATCACAGTGCTCCACTGTGGTATCACATGCTCAACTGTAGTGTGTCAGTGCTCCACTGTGGAGTTTAATGCTCCACAGTGGTGACAGAGTGCAACACTGTGATGTCATAGTGCTCCACTGTGGTGTCACAGTGCCGACTGTGGTGTCACAGGGCTACACAGTACTGTCACAGTGCTCATTGTGGTGTCACAGTGCTCTACTGCGATGTCACAGTGCTCAGCTGTGGAGTCACAGTGTTGTACTGTGGTGTCACAGTGCTCCACTCTATTGTGATCCCATGTTGTGTTACATGCTCCAATGTGATGACAGAGAGCTCCACTGTTTTGTCATAGTCCTCCACTGTGGTGTCACAGTGATAAATATGTTGTCACATGCTCCACTGTGGTGTCACAGAGCTCAATGGTGGTGTCTCATGCTCCACTGTTGTGACACAATGCTCCACTGTGGTGTAACAGTGCTCTCCTGTGGTGTCACAGTGCTCAAAGGTGGTGTCTCATGCACCACGGTTATGACACAATGCTCCAATGTGGTGTCACAGTGCTCCATTTAGCTGTCAGAATGCAGAACTGTAGTGTCACAATGCTCCACTCTGGCATCACAGTGTTCCACTATGGTGTCAAATTGTTTCACTGTGCTTTCTCTGTGCTCACAGTGTTGCCACGGTGCTCCACTGTGATGTCACATTGCTCCACTGTGATCTCACAATGATCTGCTAAAGATGTCGCATTTCTCCACTTGGTGTCACAGTACTCCACTGTGGTATCACATGCTCAACTGTAGTGTGTCAGTGCTCCACTGTGGAGTTTAATGCTCCACAGTGCTGACAGAGTGCAAAACTGTGGTGTCATAGTGCTCCACTGTGGTGTCACAGTGCCGACTGTGGTGTCACAGGGCTACACAGTACTGTCACAGTGCTCATTGTGGTGTCACATTGCACCACTGTGCTTTCACAGTGCTCCACTGTGATGCCACAGTGCTCGATTGTGATGTCACAGTATTCTACTGTGATGTCACAGTGCTCAGCTGTGGAGTCACAGTGCTCCATTGTGATTTCACAGTGCACCACTTTGGTGTCACTGTGCTCCACTGTTATGTTCCAGTGCTTCATTGTGGTGTTCCTGTGGTCCATTGTTGTGTCACTGTGCTCCAATGTGCTGTCACATGCTCCTCTCTGCTGTCACTGTGCTGGACTGGGTCCCACAGTGATCCATTGTGATGTCACAGTGCATGATTTGATGACAAAATGCTCCACTGTGGTGTTACACTCCACCTTGATGTCACAGTGATCTACACTGTGGTGTCATAGTGCTCCACTGTGGTGTCACAGTGCTCAAAGGTGGTGTCTCATGTACCACGGTTATGACACAATGCTCCAATGTGGTGTCACAGTGCTCCATTTAGCTGTCAGAATGCAGAACTGTAGTGTCACAATGCTCCACTCTGGCATCACAGTGTTCCACTATGGTGTCAAATTGTTTCACTGTGCTTTCTCTGTGCTCACAGTGTTGCCACGGTGCTCCACTGTGATGTCACATTGCTCCACTGTGATCTCACAATGATCCGCTATAGGTGTCACATTTCTCCACTGTCGTGTCACAGTGCGCCACTGTGATTTCAAATTGCTCCATTGTGATATCACAGTGCTGCACTGAGGTGTCACATTCTCCACTGTGGTGTCAGACTGATCAACTGTGGTGTTTTAGTCCTCCAATCTGGAGTTTCATGCTCCAATATGGTGACAGAGTGCCCCATTGTGCTGTCACAGTGCTCCACTGTGGTGTTAGTGTGATCACTGCTGTGTCACAGTGCTCCACTGTGGTGTCACATGCTCCACAGTGCTGTCACAATGGTCACTGTGGTGTCACATTGCACCACTGTTCATTCACAGTGCTCCATTGTGATGTCACAGTGCTCCACTGTGGTGTCACAGTGCTCCACTATGATTTCACATTACTCCATTGTGAGATCAACGTGCTCCACTGTGGTGTCACAGTGCTCACTGTGGTTGCACTCTGTTCGTCTATGTTGTCACAGTGCTGCACTGTGATTTCACATTGCTCCATTGGGATATCACGGTGCTGCACTGTGGTATCACAGTGCTCCACTGTGGTATCACATGCTCAACTGTAGTGTGTCAGTGCTCCACTGTGGAGTTTAATGCTCCACAGTGGTGACAGAGTGCAACACTGTGATGTCATAGTGCTCCACTGTGGTGTCACAGTGCCGACTGTGGTGTCACAGGGCTACACAGTACTGTCACAGTGCTCATTGTGGTGTCACAGTGCTCTACTGCGATGTCACAGTGCTCAGCTGTGGAGTCACAGTGTTGTACTGTGGTGTCACAGTGCTCCACTCTATTGTGATCCCATGTTGTGTTACATGCTCCAATGTGATGACAGAGAGCTCCACTGTTTTGTCATAGTCCTCCACTGTGGTGTCACAGTGATAAATATGTTGTCACATGCTCCACTGTGGTGTCACAGAGCTCAATGGTGGTGTCTCATGCTCCACTGTTGTGACACAATGCTCCACTGTGGTGTAACAGTGCTCTCCTGTGGTGTCACAGTGCTCAAAGGTGGTGTCTCATGCACCACGGTTATGACACAATGCTCCAATGTGGTGTCACAGTGCTCCATTTAGCTGTCAGAATGCAGAACTGTAGTGTCACAATGCTCCACTCTGGCATCACAGTGTTCCACTATGGTGTCAAATTGTTTCACTGTGCTTTCTCTGTGCTCACAGTGTTGCCACGGTGCTCCACTGTGATGTCACATTGCTCCACTGTGATCTCACAATGATCTGCTAAAGATGTCGCATTTCTCCACTTGGTGTCACAGTACTCCACTGTGGTATCACATGCTCAACTGTAGTGTGTCAGTGCTCCACTGTGGAGTTTAATGCTCCACAGTGCTGACAGAGTGCAAAACTGTGGTGTCATAGTGCTCCACTGTGGTGTCACAGTGCCGACTGTGGTGTCACAGGGCTACACAGTACTGTCACAGTGCTCATTGTGGTGTCACATTGCACCACTGTGCTTTCACAGTGCTCCACTGTGATGCCACAGTGCTCGATTGTGATGTCACAGTATTCTACTGTGATGTCACAGTGCTCAGCTGTGGAGTCACAGTGCTCCATTGTGATTTCACAGTGCACCACTTTGGTGTCACTGTGCTCCACTGTTATGTTCCAGTGCTTCATTGTGGTGTTCCTGTGGTCCATTGTTGTGTCACTGTGCTCCAATGTGCTGTCACATGCTCCTCTCTGCTGTCACTGTGCTGGACTGGGTCCCACAGTGATCCATTGTGATGTCACAGTGCATGATTTGATGACAAAATGCTCCACTGTGGTGTTACACTCCACCTTGATGTCACAGTGATCTACACTGTGGTGTCATAGTGCTCCACTGTGGTGTCACAGTGCTCAAAGGTGGTGTCTCATGTACCACGGTTATGACACAATGCTCCAATGTGGTGTCACAGTGCTCCATTTAGCTGTCAGAATGCAGAACTGTAGTGTCACAATGCTCCACTCTGGCATCACAGTGTTCCACTATGGTGTCAAATTGTTTCACTGTGCTTTCTCTGTGCTCACAGTGTTGCCACGGTGCTCCACTGTGATGTCACATTGCTCCACTGTGATCTCACAATGATCCGCTATAGGTGTCACATTTCTCCACTGTCGTGTCACAGTGCGCCACTGTGATTTCAAATTGCTCCATTGTGATATCACAGTGCTGCACTGAGGTGTCACATTCTCCACTGTGGTGTCAGACTGATCAACTGTGGTGTTTTAGTCCTCCAATCTGGAGTTTCATGCTCCAATATGGTGACAGAGTGCCCCATTGTGCTGTCACAGTGCTCCACTGTGGTGTTAGTGTGATCACTGCTGTGTCACAGTGCTCCACTGTGGTGTCACATGCTCCACAGTGCTGTCACAATGGTCACTGTGGTGTCACATTGCACCACTGTTCATTCACAGTGCTCCATTGTGATGTCACAGTGCTCCACTGTGGTGTCACAGTGCTCCACTATGATTTCACATTACTCCATTGTGAGATCAACGTGCTCCACTGTGGTGTCACAGTGCTCACTGTGGTTGCACTCTGTTCGTCTATGTTGTCACAGTGCTGCACTGTGATTTCACATTGCTCCATTGGGATATCACGGTGCTGCACTGTGGTATCACAGTGCTCCACTGTGGTATCACATGCTCAACTGTAGTGTGTCAGTGCTCCACTGTGGAGTTTAATGCTCCACAGTGGTGACAGAGTGCAACACTGTGATGTCATAGTGCTCCACTGTGGTGTCACAGTGCCGACTGTGGTGTCACAGGGCTACACAGTACTGTCACAGTGCTCATTGTGGTGTCACAGTGCTCTACTGCGATGTCACAGTGCTCAGCTGTGGAGTCACAGTGTTGTACTGTGGTGTCACAGTGCTCCACTCTATTGTGATCCCATGTTGTGTTACATGCTCCAATGTGATGACAGAGAGCTCCACTGTTTTGTCATAGTCCTCCACTGTGGTGTCACAGTGATAAATATGTTGTCACATGCTCCACTGTGGTGTCACAGAGCTCAATGGTGGTGTCTCATGCTCCACTGTTGTGACACAATGCTCCACTGTGGTGTAACAGTGCTCTCCTGTGGTGTCACAGTGCTCAAAGGTGGTGTCTCATGCACCACGGTTATGACACAATGCTCCAATGTGGTGTCACAGTGCTCCATTTAGCTGTCAGAATGCAGAACTGTAGTGTCACAATGCTCCACTCTGGCATCACAGTGTTCCACTATGGTGTCAAATTGTTTCACTGTGCTTTCTCTGTGCTCACAGTGTTGCCACGGTGCTCCACTGTGATGTCACATTGCTCCACTGTGATCTCACAATGATCTGCTAAAGATGTCGCATTTCTCCACTTGGTGTCACAGTACTCCACTGTGGTATCACATGCTCAACTGTAGTGTGTCAGTGCTCCACTGTGGAGTTTAATGCTCCACAGTGCTGACAGAGTGCAAAACTGTGGTGTCATAGTGCTCCACTGTGGTGTCACAGTGCCGACTGTGGTGTCACAGGGCTACACAGTACTGTCACAGTGCTCATTGTGGTGTCACATTGCACCACTGTGCTTTCACAGTGCTCCACTGTGATGCCACAGTGCTCGATTGTGATGTCACAGTATTCTACTGTGATGTCACAGTGCTCAGCTGTGGAGTCACAGTGCTCCATTGTGATTTCACAGTGCACCACTTTGGTGTCACTGTGCTCCACTGTTATGTTCCAGTGCTTCATTGTGGTGTTCCTGTGGTCCATTGTTGTGTCACTGTGCTCCAATGTGCTGTCACATGCTCCTCTCTGCTGTCACTGTGCTGGACTGGGTCCCACAGTGATCCATTGTGATGTCACAGTGCATGATTTGATGACAAAATGCTCCACTGTGGTGTTACACTCCACCTTGATGTCACAGTGATCTACACTGTGGTGTCATAGTGCTCCACTGTGGTGTCACAGTGCTCAAAGGTGGTGTCTCATGTACCACGGTTATGACACAATGCTCCAATGTGGTGTCACAGTGCTCCATTTAGCTGTCAGAATGCAGAACTGTAGTGTCACAATGCTCCACTCTGGCATCACAGTGTTCCACTATGGTGTCAAATTGTTTCACTGTGCTTTCTCTGTGCTCACAGTGTTGCCACGGTGCTCCACTGTGATGTCACATTGCTCCACTGTGATCTCACAATGATCCGCTATAGGTGTCACATTTCTCCACTGTCGTGTCACAGTGCGCCACTGTGATTTCAAATTGCTCCATTGTGATATCACAGTGCTGCACTGAGGTGTCACATTCTCCACTGTGGTGTCAGACTGATCAACTGTGGTGTTTTAGTCCTCCAATCTGGAGTTTCATGCTCCAATATGGTGACAGAGTGCTCCACTGTGGTGTTAGTGTGATCACTGCTGTGTCACAGTGCTCCACTGTGGTCTCACAGTGCTCACTGTATTGTGACTGTGCTACACCTTGATGTCACAATCTCCACAGTGTTGTCACAGTGCTCCACTATGATTTCGCATTACTCCGTTGTAATGTCACTTTCTCCACTGTGGTGTCACAGTGCTACACTATGATTTCACATTACTCCATTGTGAGGTAAACGTGCTCCACTGTGGTGTCACAGTGCTCACTGTGGTTGCACTCTGATCGTCTATGTTTTAACAGTGCTGCACTGTGATTTCACATTGCTCCATTGTGATATCATGGTGCTGCACTGTGGTGTCACAGTGCTCCCCTGTGGTATCACAGTGCTCAACTGTGGTGTCTATGTGCTCCACTGTGGAGTTTAATGCTCCACAGTGGTGACAGAGTGCAACACTGTGGTGTAATAGTGCTCCACTGTGGTGTCACAGTGCCGACTATGGTGTCACAGGGCTACACAGTGCTCTTACAGTGCTCATTGTGGTGTCACATTTCACAACTGTGCTTTCACAGTGCTCCACTGTGATGCCACAGTGCTCCATTGTGATGTCACGGTATTCTACTGTGATGTCACAGTGCTCAGCTGTGGAGTCACAGTGCTCCACTGTGATTTCACAGTGCTACACTTTGGTGTCACAGTGCTCCAATGTGTTGTCACTTTGCTCCACTGTGATGTCACATTCCTCCATTTTTCATGTCACTGTGCTCTACTGTGGGATCACAGTGCTCCCCTGTTGTGTCACAGTGCTCCATTATGCTGTCACAGTGCTTCAGTGTGGTATTATTGTGCTCAACTGTGCTGTCACAGTGCTAAACCATGGTGTCACAGTTCTCCATTATGCTTTCCAAGTGCTCAATGTGGTGTCACATTGATCAACTGTGATGTCACAGTTATCCACTGTGGTGTCACAGTGCTTCACTGTGCTGTCACAGTGTTCCACTGTGGTATCACAGTGCTCCACCGTGGTGTCAGAGAACAACGGTGGTGACTCAGTCCACCACTGTGGCATCACATGCTACACTGTGGTGACCGAGTGCTCCCCTGTGGTTTCAAAGTGCTCCACTCTTGCGTCACAGTGCTCCACTGTGGTGTCACCATGCTCCACTGTGGTGTCGCAGTGCTCCACTCTGCTGTCCAAGTGCTCACTGTTGTGTCACATTGCTCCATTGTGATGTCACAGTGCTCGATTTTGATGTCACCATGCTCCACTGTGGTGTTCCACTCCACCTTGATGTCAATTGCGGCACTGAAGTGCCACAGTGCTCAACTGTAGTGTCACAGTGCTCCAATGTGGTTTCACAGTGCTCCACTGTGTTGTTACAGTTCTTCATTTTGGTGTCACAGTGCTCCACTGTGGTGTCACCATGCTCAACTGTACTGTCTCATGCTCCACTGTGGTGACAGAGTGTTCTAGAGTGGTGTTACAATGATCCACTGTGGTGTGTCAGTGCTCAGTCTTGTGTCACAGTGCTCCAATGTTTTGTCACAGTGCTCCACTGTGGTGTCACCGTGCTCCATTGGGGTGTCATAGTGCTCCACTGTGGTGCCCCAGTACTCCAACATAATGTCACTGTGCTCCACTGTGGAGTCACAGTGATCCACTGTGGTGTCACATTGCTCCACTGTGGTGTCACAGTGATCTAGTGTGGTTTAACATGCTCTACTGTGCAGTCACAGTGATCCAGTGTGGTTTAACATGCTTTACTGTGGTTTTACACTGCTTAAGTGTGGTGTCAATTATCCAATGTGGTGTCACAGTGTTCAAATGTGGTGTCGTCGTTTTCACTGTGGAGTCACAGTGTTGCACTATATTGTGATCCCATGTTGTGGTACATGCTCCAATGTGATGTCAGAGTGCTCCACTGTTTTGTCATAGTACTCCACTGTAGTGTCACAGTGGTAAATATGTTGTCAATGCTCCACTGTGGTGTCACAGACACCAATGTCATGACAGCATACTCCAATGTGTTCTCAGAGTGTACCACTGTGGTGTCACAGTGTTCCAATGTGGTGTCACAGTTTTAACTGTGTAGTCACAGTGCTGCACTGCGGTGTCATAGTGCTCCACTCTATTGTGACTGTGCTGCCTGTGGTGTCAGAATGCTCCAATGTGTTGTCACTTTGCTCCACTGTGATGTCAAAGTGCTCCATTTTTAATGTCACAGTGCTCTACTGTGGGGTCACAGTGCTCCCCTGTGGTGTCACAGTGCTCCATTTTGCTGTCACAGTGCTTCACTGTGGTGTCACTGTGCTCAACTGTGCTGTCACATGCTCCACTGTGCTGTCACAGTGCTCCACCGTGGTGACACAGTGCTCCATTCTGCTTTCCAAGTGCTCAAGGTGGTGTCACAGTGCTCAATTGTGCTGTCACAGTGCTCCACTGTGCTGTCACAGTGCTCCACTGTGGTGTCACAGTGCTCCACTGTGGTGTCACAGCGCTCCACTGTGGTGTCACAGAGCTCAATGGTGATGACTCATTCTCAACTGTGGTGACACAGTGCTCCATTGTGTTTTCACATTCTCCACTGTGGTGACAGAGTGCTCCCCTGGGGTTTCAAAGTGCTCCACTCTGGAGTCACAGTGTTCCACTGTGGTGTAACAGTGCTTCACTGTGGTTTCAATGGACTCCATCGTGGTGTCACAATGCCTACTGTGGTGGCACAGTGCTCCACTGTGGTGTTACCTTGCTCCACTGTGGTGTCTCAGTGCTCCACTCTGCTGTCCAAGTGCTCACTGTTGTGTCACATTGCTCCATTGTGATGTCACAGTGCTCGATTTTGATGTCACAATGCTCCACTGTGGTGTTCCACTCCACCTTGATGTCAAGTGTGGCACTGAAGTGCCACAGTGCTCAACTGTAGTGTCACAATGCTCCAATGTGGTTTCACAGTGCTCCACTGTGTTGTTACAGTTCTTCATTGTGGTGTAGCAGTGCTCCATTGTGGTGTCACCATGCTCAACTGTACTGTCTCATGCTCCACTATGGTGACAGAGTGTTCTACAGTGGTATTACAATGCTCCACTGTGGTGTGTCAGTGCTCACTCTTGTGTCACAGTCCTCCACTGTGCTGTCACAGTGCTCCAATGTGGTGTCACAGTGCTCCAATATGATGTCACAGTGCTCCACTGTTGTGTCAGAGTGCTCCATTGTGGTGTCACCGTGCTCCATGTGGTGTCATAGTGCTCAGCTGTGGAGTCATAGTGCTCCACTGTGGTGTCACCATGCTCCATTGTGGTTTCACAATGCTCTACTGTGATGTCACTAAATTGTAGTGATAAAACAGAGCTCGAAGTTGCTGACACACTGCTCCACTGTGCTGTTCCAGTGTTCCAGTGTGGTGTCACAGTGATCCAGTGTGGTTTAACATGCTCTACTGTGGTTTTACACTGCTTAAGTGTGGTTTCAATGATCCAATGTGGTGTCACAGTGTTCAAATGTGTTGTTGTCGTTTTCACTGTGGAGTCACAGTGTTGCACTGTGGTGTCACAGTGCTCCACTGTATTGTGATCCCATGTTGTAGTACATGCTCCAATGTGATGACAGAGTGCTCCACTGTTTTGTCATAGTACTCCTCTGTGGTGTCACAGTGGTAAATATGTTGTCAATACTCCACTGTGGTGTCACAGACACCAATGCCGTGACAGCATACTCCAGTGTGTTCTCAGAGTGTACCACTGTGGTGTCACAATGCTCCACTGTGATGTCACTAAATTATAGTGATAAAACAGTGCTCCAAGTTGCTGACACACTGCTCCACTGTGCTGTCACAGTGTTCCAATATGGTGTCACAGTTTTCACTGTGGAGTCACAGTGCTGCACTGTGGTGTCACAGTGCTCCACTCTATTGTCACTGTGCTCCACTGTGGTGTCACAGTGCTCCAATATGTTGTCACTTTGCTCCACTGTGATGTCACAATGCTTCACTGTTGTTTCACAATGCTCCACTGTGGTGTCACAGTGCTCCACAGTGGTGTCACAGTGCTCCACAGTGTTGTCACAGTGCTCCACTGTGGTGTCACAGTGATCCACTGTGGTGTAACATGTTCTACGTGGTTTTACCGTGCTATAGTGTGGTGTCACATGCTCCACTGTGGTGTCACAGTGTTCAAAGGTGGTGTCAAATTTTCATTGTGGAGTCACAGTGATGCACTGTGGTGTCACAGTGCTCCACTGTATTGTGTTCCACTGTTGTGTTACATGCTCCACTGTGATGACAGAGTGCTCCACTCTTTTGCCATAGTCCTCCACTGTGGTTTCACTGTGATAAATATGTTGTCACATGCACTATTCTGGTGACAAAGACTCAAATGTCGTTACAGCATGCTCCATTGTGTTCTCAGAGTGTACCACTGTGGTGTTACAATGCTTCACTGTGATGTCACTACAATATTGTGGTAAAACAGTGCTCCATTGTGCTGCAACACTGCTCCAATGTGCTGTCATAGTGCTCCAATGTGCTGTCATAGTGCTCCACTGTGGTGTCACAGTTCTCCATTCTGGTGTCACATTGCTCCACTGTGTTGTCTCATTCTTCACTGTGGTGACATAGTGCTCCACTGTGGTGTCACATTTCTCCACTGTGGTGTGACAGTGCTCACTGTTGTGTCACAGTGATCCACTGTGGTGTCACATGCTCCATGAGGTGTCTCATGCTACACTATGGTGACACAGTGATCCACTGTAGTATCACAGTGTTCCACAGTGGTGTCACAGTGCTCCATTGTTGTGTCACAGTGAGCCACTGTGGTGTCAGAGTGCTCCACTGTGGTGTCACAGACACTATCCTGTTGACAGCATGCTCCAATATGCTGTCACAATGCACCACTGTGATGTCACAATGTTCCACTGTGAAGTCACTGTACCACTGTGGTATAACGGTCCTCCACTTGGTGACACATTGCTCCACTGTGGTGTCTCATGCTTCATTGTGGTGACAAAGTGCTCCACTGTGGTGTCACAAGACTCCACTGTTGTGTGACAGTACTCACTCTTGGGTTACAGAGCTCCACTGTGATATCACTGTGCTCCACTGAGGTGGCTCATGCTACACTGTGGTGACTGTGCTCCACTCTGGTGACAGAGTGCTCCTTTAGGGTGCCACACGTCTCCACTCCGGTGTGACTGTACCCCACTGTGATGTCACAGTGCACTACAGTTTTGGCAAATTTCTCCACTGTGTTTTCACCGTGCTCCACACTGGTGTCACAGTGTTCCACTCTGCTTTCACAGTGTCTCTGTTGTGTCACATTGCTCCGTTGTGATGTCACAGTGCTCGATTTTGATGTCACAATGCTCCACCGTGGTGTTACACTCCACCTTGCTTTCAAGTGCTGCACTGTGGTGCCACAGTGCTCCACTGTAGTGTCAAAGTGGGTGTGGTGTCACAGAGCTCCACTGTCATTTCACAGTCCTCAACATTGTTGTCACAGTGCTCAACTGTAGTGTTACAGTTCTCCACTGTGGTTCCACAGTGCTCCACTCTGGTGTCACCGTGCTCCATTGTGCTCTCTAATGCTCCAATGTGGTGACAGAGTGTTCTAATATGGTGTTACAGTGCCCCACTGTGGTGTATCAGTGCACACTGTAGTTTCACGCTACACCATTGTGGTGTCTCAGTGCTCCACTGTGGTGACAGAGTGCTCCACTGTGGGGTCACATTGCTCCACTCTGATTTCACATTGCTCCATTTTGATTTCACGGTGCTCCACTGTGTTGTCACTGTGCTTCAATGTGGTGACACAGTGCTCCAATGTGATGTCACAGTGCTCCACTGTGCTGTCACCACACTCCACACTGATTGCACAATAATCCACGGTTATGTCACAGTGCTCAACACTTGTCGCACAGTGCTCCACTGTGGTGTCACTGTGTTCCACTTTGGTGTCAATGTGCTACACTGTGGTTTCTGGGTGCTCCACTGTAGTGTCACAGTGCTCCAATGTGGTGTCACAGTGCTCAAAGGTGGTGTCTCTGCTCCACGGTGGTCACACAGTGTTCCACTTTAGTGTCACAGTGCTCCATTGTGGTGTCACAGTGCTCCACCGTGGTGTCACAGTGCTCACTGTTGTGTCACAGTGTTCCACTGTGTTGCAACAGTGCTCCAGGGAGGTGTCTCATGCTACAATGTGGTGACAGAGTGCTCCATTATGGTTTCACACTGCTCCACTCTGGTGTCACAGTTCTCCACTTTGGTGTCACAGTGCTCCACTGAGGAATCTCATGCTCCACTGTGCTGACAGAGTGCTCCACTGTGGTGCCATAGTGTTCCACTCTGATTTCACATTGCTCCATTGTGAACTCACAGTGCTCGATTGTAATGTCACAGTGCTCCACTGTTGTGTCACCGTGCTCCACTGTGATGTTACTGTGATCCATTGTGGTGTCACAGTGCTCCACACTGGTGTCACTGTGCTCCATTGTGGTTTCACTGTGATCCACTGTGGTTTCACATGCTCTACTCTGGGTTTACAGTGCTACAGTGTGCTGTCACATGCTCCACTGTGGTGTCCCAGTGTTCAAATATGGTGTCACAGTTTTCACTTTGGAGTCACAGTGATGTACTGCAGTGTCACAGTGCTCCACTCTATTGTCACTGAGCTCCACTGTGGTATCACAGTTCTCCACTGTGCTGTCACAGTGCTCCACCTGATTGCACAAGGTTCCACTGTTATTTTATAGTGCTCTATAGTTGTGGCACAGTGCTCCACGGTGGTGTCACAGTGGTCCACTGTGGTGTCACAGTGGTCCACTGTGGTGTCTCATGATCCAATGTGGTGACAGAGTGTTCTACAGTGGTTTTACAGTGCTCCACGGCGGTGTTTCAGTGCTCTCTATTGTTTCACAGTGCTCCACTGTGGTGTCACAGTGCTCCACTGAGGAGACTCATGCTCCACTGTGCTGACAGAGTGCTCCACTGTGGTGTCACGGTGTTCCACTCTGATGACACTGTGATCCATTGTGGTGTCACAGTGCTCCACTGTGGTATCATAGTGCTCCACACTGGAGTCACTGTGCTTCACTATGGTTTCACAGTGATCCACTCTGGTGTCACATGATGTATTCTGGTTTTACAGTGCTACAGTGTGGTGTCATATGCTCCACTGTGGTGTCCCAGTGTTCAAATGTGGTGTCACAGTTTGCACTGAGGAGTCACAGTGCTGCACTGCAGTGTCACAGTGCTCCACTCTATTGTCACTGAGCTCCAATGTGGTATCACAGTTCTCCACTGTGCTGTCACAGTGCTCCTCTCTGATTGCACAAGGTTCCACTGTTATTTTACAGTGCTCTATAGTTGTGGCACAGTGCTCCACTCTGGTGTCAATGTGCTCCGCTTTGGTGTCAATGTGCTACTCTGTGATTTCACAGCATTCCACTGTAGTGTTACAGTGCTCCACTGTGGTGTCACAGTGCTCCACTGAGGAATCTCATGCACCACTGTGCTGACACAGTGCTCCACTGTGGTGTCACAGTGCTCCTCAGTGGTGTCACTGTGCTCCATTGTGGTGTCACAGTTTTCATTGTTTAGTCACAGTTCTGCACTTTGGTGTCAGAGTGCTCTACTGTTTTTACACTGTGCTCAATGTGGTATCAGAGTGCTCCACTGTGATGTCACCGTACTCAATTGTGTTGTCAAAGTTTTCACTGTGGAGTCACTGTGCTGCACTCTGGTGTCACAGTGCTCCACTGTGGTGTCAAAGACTCCACCCTGGTGATAGCATGGTACAATATGCTGTCACAGTGCACCATTGTGATGGCACAATGCTCCACTGTGATGTCACTGTAATCCTGTGGGCTAACAGTGCTTTTGCTGTGCTGTCAGAGTGCTCCACTGTGATGTCACAGTGCTCCAATGTGCTGTCACACGGTGCACTGAGGCGTCATATGCTCCACTGTGGTGACAGAGTCCTTCCTGTTGGTGTCACAGTGCCCCACTCTGGTGTCCCCGTGCTCTACTGTGGTGTCACAGTGCTTCACTGTAAGGAGCCGCCTTCACATTCTCCATTACAAGATGGCGCTGATGGCACTGACACCCGTGTTCTAAGTAGTAAACAAGCAAGCTGCGCATGTGCCGGGGTAGCTTTCCACGCCATGTGCTCTGCCTTTCCCGTGACAACAACTCCGGCCGATGGGCTGCAGCCAATCAGGGAGCGACACGTCCGAGGCGGAGGACAGTCCTCCATAAAAGGGAGAGGGCTCCGCCATCTCTCTCTCTCTCTGGCTCTCTCTCTGGCTCCCTTCTCCACTGGCTCCTGATGGGGTAAGCAATAAAGCTTGTGCTGCAGAAGATTCCGGTTGCCCTGAGCGTGTTCTTACCAGGGGGACACACAAAAGCGCGGGCAATAAATGGTGCCGGAACCCGCGAGCTACTGCATCACGGAGAAGGAGCGGTTAATGAAGTGTTCCCGGAAACAGACTGTTGAGAAGGACCCGGTGTAGGTTCAGAACTCATCAGCTGGGGAACTGTGGTTAATGAAGTGTTCCCGGAAACAGACTGTTGAGAAGGATCCAACGTAGATTCAGAACTCTTCAGCTGGGGAACGGACGGTGTGTTACAGCTTTACAAGGTATGTCTGGTCTTGAACTTTCTCTAGTGTTAAAAGCCTTTTTGTTTCTTTTCATATGTCAACAAGCAGTTAAGATGGGGTGGAGAATTCTGAACGAAATTCAAGACAGTCTATCAGAAGTAAAGCGGGGAGAGAGAGCAGAAAAAAAGAGGAAACATGGTGCGCCAAATAAGTATACAGGCCTTTCCACGGGTCTTGAACCCAAGGAAAAGTTAATGTCAGGGAAGAATACCTGGGGAGAGATTGGAAGGAAAGAGGAGAAAAAAGATGAGTTTAAGGAGCCAGTTCTTAATAGCTGTGAATCAGATGAAGAAATTAGCCCTTCTGAGGAAACAGACTTGGAGGAGGAAGCAGCTTGTTATGAGAGAGAAATGCGAGCTTATAGGTCAAGAAAAAAGCCAAAAGCGACTGGCAAAGGCCAGCTTGCTGCTTGGCCTCAGGGCAGTCGGCTTCAGGGTCATAGTGCACCTCCGCCCTATGCGGAGCCCCCGCCCTGCGTAGTGCGTCAGCCCTGCGCAGAGAGGCAGTGTGCAGGCTCGTTCATTCCAAGAGAGGAACAAAGGAAGATGCAACAGGCATTTCCGGTCTTTGAAGGAGCCGAGGGTGGGCGTGTTCACGCTCCGGTAGATTATACACAGATTAAAGAGCTTGCTGAATCGGTCCGTAAATATGGAACCAATGCTAATTTTACCTTGGTGCAGTTAGACAGGCTTGCTGGCATGGCACTAACTCCTGACGACTGGCAAATGATTGCAAAAGCCGCTCTCCCCAGTATGGGCAAATATATGGAATGGAGAGCACTATGGCAAGAGGCTGCACAAACTCAGGCCCGAGCAAATGCTGCCGCTTTGACTCCAGAGCAGAGAGATTGGACCTTTGACCTGTTAACGGGTCAGGGAGCTTATACCGCTGATCAAACAAATTATCACTGGGGAGCTTATGCCCAAATTTCCTCCGAGGCTATTAAGGCCTGGAAGGCGCTCTCCCGAACAGGTGAAGCCACTGGACAATTAACAAAGATCATCCAGGGACCCCAGGAGTCCTTCTCAGACTTTGTGGCCAGAATGACAGAGGCAGCAGAGCGTATTTTTGGAGATTCAGAGCAAGCCGCACCTCTGATAGAACAGCTCATTTATGAGCAAGCCACACAGGAGTGTCGAACGGCCATAGCCCCAAGAAAGAATAAAGGCTTACAGGATTGGCTCAGGGTTTGTCGAGAGCTCGGGGGACCTCTCACCAATGCAGGCTTAGCGGCTGCCATCCTCCAATCCCAAAAACGCTTCATAAGCAGAAATGATTGGAGGACATGTTTTAACTGTGGGAGGCCTGGGCATTTTAAGAAAGATTGTAGAGCTCCAGACAAAAAGGGGGGGGACCCTCACTCTTTGCTCTAAGTGTGGCAAGGGCTATCATAGAGCCGACCAGTGTTTCTCTGTGAGGGATATAAAGGGCAGATTCCTTCCCCCACCTGATAACCAATCAGCTGATGTGTCAAAAAACGGGCTATCGGGCCCTCGGTCCCAGGGCCCTCAAAGATATGGGAACCGGTTTGTCAGGACCCAGGAAGCAGTCAGAGAGGCGACCCAGGAAGACCCACAAGGGTGGACCTGCGCGCCACCTCCGATTTCCTACTAATGCCTCAAATGAGTATTCAGCCGGTGCCGGTGGAGCCTATACCATCTTTGCCCCCTGGAACCATGGGCCTTATTCTCGGCCGGGGTTCACTCACCTTGCAGGGCTTAGTAGTCCACCCTGGAGTTATGGATTGTCAACATTCCCCTGAAATACAGGTCCTGTGTTCAAGCCCTAAGGGCGTTTTTTCTATTAGTAAAGGAGATAGGATAGCTCAGCTGCTGCTCCTCCCTGATAATACCAGGGAGAAATCTGCAGGACCTGAGACAAAGAAAATGGGCTCCTCTGGAAATGATTCTGCCTATTTGGTTGTATCTTTGAATGATAGACCTAAGCTCCGCCTTAAGATCAGCGGAAAAGAGTTTGAAGGCATCCTTGATACCGGAGCAGATAAAAGTATAATCTCTACACATTGGTGGCCCAAAGCATGGCCCACCACAGAGTCATCTCATTCATTACAGGGCCTAGGATATCAATCATGTCCCACTATAAGCTCTGTTGCCTTGACATGGGAATCCTCCGAGGGGCAGCGAGGGAAATTCATACCTTATGTGCTCCCACTCCCGGTTAACCTCTGGGGGAGGGATATTATGCAGCATTTGGGCCTTGTTTTGTCCAATGAGAATGCCCCGTCGGGAGGGTGTTCAGTTAAAGTAAGAAATATCATGGCAAAGATGGGTTATAAAGAGGGAAAAGGGTTAGGACGTCAAGAGCAAGGAAGGACAGAGCCCATCTCACCCACTGGAAACCAAGATAGACAGGGTCTGGGTTTTTTCTAGGAGCCATTGGGGCAGCACGACCCATACCATGGAAAGCAGGGGATCCAATATGGGTTCCTCAGTGGCCCCTATCCTCTGAAAAACTGGAAGCTGTGACTCAACTGGTAAATGAACAATTAAAACTGGGCCATATTGAACCATCTACCTCACCTTGGAATACTCCAATTTTTGTAATTAAGAAAAAGTCAGGAAAGTGGAGACTGCTCCATGACCTCAGAGCCATTAATGAGCAAATGAACTTATTTGGCCCCGTACAGAGAGGTCTCCCTGTACTTTCCGCCTTACCACGTGGCTGGAATTTAATTATTATAGATATTAAAGATTGTTTCTTTTCTATACCTTTGTGTCCAAGGGATAGGCCCAGATTTGCCTTTACCATCCCCTCTATTAATCACATGGAACCTGATAAGAGGTATCAATGGAAGGTCTTACCACAGGGAATGTCCAATAGTCCTACAATGTGCCAACTTTATGTGCAAGAAGCTCTTTTGCCAGTGAGGGAACAATTCCCCTCTTTAATTTTGCTTCTTTACATGGATGACATCCTTCTATGCCATAAAAACCTTACCATACTACAAAAGGCATATCCTTTTCTACTTAAGACTTTAAGTCAGTGGGGTTTACAGATAGCCACAGAAAAGGTCCAAATTTCTGATACAGGACAATTTTTGGGCTCTGTGGTGTCCCCAAATAAAATTGTGCCCCAAAAGGTAGAGATAAGAAGAGATCACCTCCATACCTTAAATGATTTTCAGAAGCTGTTAGGGGATATTAACTGGCTCAGACCTTTTTTGAAGATTCCTTCCGCTGAGTTAAGGCCTTTGTTTGATATTTTAGAAGGAGATTCTCATATCTCCTCCCCTAGGGCTCTTACTCTAGCTGCTAGCCAGGCCTTACAAAAGGTGGAAGATGCCTTACAGAATGCACAATTACAACGTATTGAGGATTCGCAGCCTTTTAGTTTATGTGTCTTTAAGACAGCACAATTGCCAACCGCAGTTTTGTGGCAGAATGGGCCATTGTTGTGGATCCATCCAAATGTATCTCCAGCTAAAATAATAAATTGGTATCCTGATGCAATTGCACAGCTCGCCCTTAAAGGCCTAAAAGCAGCGATCACCCATTTTGGACGAAATCCCTATCTTTTAATTGTACCTTATACCGCTGCACAGGTTCAGACCTTGGCAGCCACATCTAATGATTGGGCAGTTTTAGTTACCTCCTTTTCAGGACAAATAGATAACCATTATCCAAAACATCCAATTTTACAGTTCGCCCAAAATCAATCTGTTGTGTTTCCACAAAT
Organism: Mus caroli; assembly: GCF_978045245.1. NCBI lineage: Eukaryota > Metazoa > Chordata > Mammalia > Rodentia > Muridae > Mus > Mus caroli. The sequence goes on from NW_028227264.1 coordinate 62,635, forward strand.
AACAGTAAGAAACCCACTTAAAAATGGGGTTGTGGTATATACTGATGGATCAAAAACTGGCATAGGTGCCTATGTGGCTAATGGTAAAGTAGTATCCAAACAATATAATGAAAATTCACCTCAAGTGGTAGAGTGTTTAGTGGTTTTAGAAGTTTTAAAAACCTTTTTAGAACCCCTTAATATTGTGTCAGATTCCTGTTATATGGTTAATGCTGTAAATCTTTTAGAAGTGGCTGGAGTGATTAAGCCTTCCAGTAAAGTTGCCAATATTTTTCAGCAGATACAATTAGTTTTGTTATCTAGAAGATTTCCTGTTTATATTACTCATGTTAGAGCCCATTCAGGCCTACCTGGCCCCATGGCTCTGGGGAATGATCTGGCAGATAAAGCCACTAAAGTGGTGGCTGCTGCCCTAACATCCCCGATAGAGGCTGCAAGAAATTTTCATAACAATTTTCATGTGACAGCTGAAACATTACGCCGCCGTTTCTCCTTGACGAGAAAAGAAGCCCGTGACATTGTTACTCAATGTCAAAGCTGCTGTGAGTTCTTGCCAGTTCCTCATGTGGGAATTAACCCACGCGGTATTCGACCTCTACAGGTCTGGCAAATGGATGTTACACATGTTTCTTCCTTTGGAAAACTTCAATATCTCCATGTGTCCATTGACACATGCTCTGGCATCATGTTTGCCTCTCCTTTAACCGGAGAAAAGGCCTCACATGTGATTCAACATTGCCTTAAGGCATGGAGTGCTTGGGGAAAACCCAAACTACTTAAGACTGATAATGGACCAGCTTATACATCTCAAATTCCAACAGTTCTGCCGTCAGATGGACGTGACCCACCTGACTGGACTTCCATCTAATAAAACAGAAAGGGGGAGTCGAGGAGGCTCTACCCCGAGTACCAAGAGTGTCTGTGTCTACAGCACTTTTTACACTCAATTTTTTAAATCTTGATTCTCATGGCCATACCGCGGCTGAACGACATTGTTCAGAGCCAGATAGGCCCAAAGAGATGGTTAAATGGAAAGATGTTTTAAATAACAAATGGAAAGGCCCGGATCCTATTTTGATAAGATCCAGGGGAGCTGTTTGTGTTTTTCCACAGAATGAAGACAACCCATTTTGGATACCAGAAAGACTCACCCGAAAAATCCAGACTGACCAAAGGAATACTGATGTCCCTCGTCTTGGTGATGTCCAGTGCGATAACAACAAAGGGAGAGCAGCATTGGGAGATACAGAATTGGACGGCTAAATTTGAACAGACCCTTCAAAAATTGAGACTTGCCCCACGCACTTGGACCTGTCCCTGACCTAAGGACTATCTTTTCAACATTTTCCTTCTTTAAAGAATGGGTGGGGGTGGAATTATTTGGAGCTGTTCTTTGCTGTGGATTAGTGTTGCTTCTTTGATTGGTCTGTAAGCTTAAGGCCCAAACTAGGAGAGACAAACATGGTGGTTATTTCCCAGGCGCTTGCAGCACTAGAACATGGTGCTTCCCCTGATATATGGTTATCTATGCTTAAGCAATAGGTCGCTGGCCACTCAGCTCTTGCACCCCACGAGGCTAGTCTCATTGCACGGGATAGAGTGAGTGTGCTTCAGCAGCCCGAGAGAGTTGCATGGCTAAGCACTGCAGTAGAAGGGCTCTGTGGCATATATGAGCCTATTCTAGGGAGACATGTCATCTTTCAAGAAGGTTGAGTGTCCAAGTGTCCTTCCCCCAGGAAAAACGACACGGGAGCGGACCAAGACCCCTTTGGGTGATGAGCCTGGGAGGAGGTTTTGTGTAAAGCCCCTATTTTACACACTGGGGATTTGACCTCTATCTCCACTCTCATTATTATGGGTGGCCTATTGCTCTTAAATAAAAGAAAAGGGGGAGATGTAAGGAGCCGCCTTCACATTCGCCATTACAAGATGGCGCTGATGGCACTGACACCCGTGTTCTAAGTAGTAAACAAGCAAGCTGCGCATGTGCCGGGGTAGCTTTCCACGCCATGTGCTCTGCCTTTCCCGTGACAACAACTCCGGCCGATGGGCTGCAGCCAATCAGGGAGCGACACGTCTGAGGCGGAGGACAGTCCTCCATAAAAGGGAGAGGGCTCCGCCATCTCTCTCTCTCTCTGGCTCTCTCTCTGGCTCCCTTCTCCACTGGCTCCTGATGGGGTAAGCAATAAAGCTTGTGCTGCAGAAGATTCCGGTTGCCCTGAGCGTGTTCTTACCAGGGGGACACACAAAAGCGCGGGCAATACTTCACTGTGGTGTCACAGTGCTCCTCAGTGGTGTCACTGTGCTCCAGTGTGGTTTCACAGTTATCCACTCTGGTGTGATATGCTCTACTGTGATTTTACAGTGCTACAGTGTGGTGTCACATGCTCCACTGTGGTGTCCAGTGTTCAAATGTGGTGTCACAGTTTTCACTGTGCAGTCACAGTGCTGCACTGCGGTGTCACTGTGCTCCACTCTATTGTCACAGTGCTCCACTGTGCTGTCACAGTGCTCCACTCTGAATGCACAAGGCTCCACTCTGATGTCACAGTGCTCTACCTTTGTGGCACAGTGCTCCACTGTGGTGTCACTGTTCTCCACTTTGGTGTCAATGTGATACTCTGTGATTTCACAGCATTCCACTGTAATGTTACAGTGCTCCACTGTAGTGTCACAGTGCTCAACGGTGGTGTCTCATGCTCCACGTTGGTGACACTGTGCTCAACTGTAGTGTCACACTGCTCCATGTGGTGTCACAGTGCTCCACTCTATTGTCACTGTGCACCACTGTGGTATCACAGTGCTCAACTGTGCTGTCACAGTGCTTCACTCTGATTGCACAAGGCTCCACTGTGATGTCACAGTGCTCTACCTTTGTGGCCCAGTGCTACACTGTGGTGTCACTGTGCTCCACTTTGGAGTCCATGTGAAACTCTGTGATTTCACAGCATTCAACTGTAGTGTTCCAGTGCTCCACTGTAGTGTCACAGTGCTCAACGGTGGTGTCTCATGCTCCACGGTGGTGACACAGTGTTCAACGGTGGTGTCACAGTGCTCCAATGTGGTGTCACAGTGCTCCACCGTGGTGTTACAGTTCTCCACTGTGGTGTCACAGTGCTCCACTGTGGTGCCTCATACTCCTATATGGTGACAGAGTGTTCTACAGTGGTGTTATAGTGCTCCACTGTGGTGTGTCAGTGCTCCCTATTGTACCACAGTGCTCCACTGTGGTGTCATAGTGCTCCACTGAAGAGTCTCATGCTCCACTGTTCTGAGAGAGTGCTCCACTGTGGTGTCACAGTGTTCCACTCTGATTTCACATTGCTCCAATTGTGATTTCACAGTGCTCCACTCTGCAGTCACAGTGCTCCAACGTGAACTCACAGTGCTCGAATGTAATGTCACAGTGCTCCAATGTGAACTCACAGTGCTCGAATGTAATGTCACAGTGCTCCAATGTGAACTCACAGTGCTCAAATGTAATTTCACAGTTCTCCACTGTGGTGTCAGAGTGGTCCACTGTGGTGTCACCATGCTCCACTGTGCTGTCTCATACTCCTATGTGGTGAAAGAGTGTTCTTCAGTGGTGTTACAGTGCTCCACTGTGGTGAGTCAGTGCTCTCTGTTGTTTCTCAGTCCTCCACTGTGTGTCACAGTGCTCCACTGAGGAGTCTCATGCTCCACTGAGCGGACAGAGGGCTCCACTATGGTGTCACAGTGCTCCACTCTATTATCACATTGCTCCATTGTGATTTCACAGTGCTCCACTGTGCTCTCACAGTGCTACAATGTGAAGTTACAGTGCTCGAATGTGATGTCACTGTGCTCCACTTTGGTGTCAACGTGCTACTCTATGATTTCACAGCACTCCACTGTGGTGTCACAGTGCTCTACAGTTGTTGCACAGTGCTCCACTGTGGTGTCACTGTGCTCCACTTTGGTTTCAATGTGCTACTCTGTGATTTCACAGCACTCAACTGTAGTTTCACAGTGCTCCACTCTGGTGTCACTGTGCTCCAATGTGATATCACAGTACTCTACAGTATGGCACAGTGCTCCACTTTGGTGTCACTGTCCTCTACTGTGGTGTCACAGTGCTCCAATGTGCTGACACATGGTGCACTGTGGCGTCATATGCTCCACTGTGGTGACAGATTCCACCCCTTTGGTTTCACAGTGCTCCACTATGGTGTCACCATGCCACACTGTGGTGACAAAGTGCTTCATATGGTCTCCATGTGCTCCAATATGTTGTCACTTTGCGCCACTGTGGTGTCACATACTCCACTGTGATGTCACAGTGGTCCTCTGTGGTATCACTCTTCTCCATTGTGGTGTCACTGTACTCACTGTGGTGGCAAAGTGCTGCACTGTGGTGACAGAGTGCTGCACTGTAGTGTCACAGTGATCCACTGTTGTGTGACATTGCTCAATGTAATGTCACACTGCTCCACTGTGGTGTCACAGGCTCCACCATTTTGACAGCATGCTCCACTGTGCTGTCATAGTGCAGCACTGTGATGTCACAGTGCTCCACTGTGGTTTCACACTGCTCCACTGTGGTTTCACAGTGCTCCACTGTGGGGTCACTGTACTCCACTGTGGTGTCAAGGTGCTCCACTGTCTTGTCAATGTGCTCCACTGTGGTGTGACAGTGCTCATTGTTGTTTCACAGGGCTCCACTGAGGTGTCTCATCCTCCACGGTGGTGATACAGTGCTCCAATGTAGGGTCACAATGCTCCACTGTGGTGACAGAGTGCTCCACTATGGTGTCACAGTGATCCACTCTTGTGTCTCTGTGCTCCATTGTGGTGTCACTGTGCTCCACTGTGATTTTACCTTGCTCCACTGTAATGTCACAGTGCTCCACTGTGGTGTCACAGTACTCCACTGTGGTGTCACAGTGATAAATATGTTTTCACATGCTCCACTGTGGTGTCACTATATTACTGTGGTAAAACAGTGCTCTAAGTTGCTGCCACACTGTTCCACTGTACTCTCACAGTGCTCCACTGTGCTGTCACAGTGCTGCACTGTGGTGTCCCAGTGCTCCACTGTATTGTCACTGTGCTCCACTGTGGTATCACAGTGCTCCACTGTGCTGTCACAGTTCTCCACGCTGATTGCACAATTCTCCACTGTGATGTCACAGTGGTCTAGAGTTGTGGCACATTGCTCCACTGTGGTGTCACTGTGTTCCACTTGGGTATCAAGGTGCTACAGTCTGGTTTCACAGTTCTCCACTGTAGTGTCAGAGTGCTCCACTGTGTTGTCACAGTGCTCCACTCTGATTGCACAATGCTCCACTGTGATGTCACAGTGCTCCAGACTTGTGGCACAGTGCTCGACTGTGGTGTCACTGTGTTCCAATTTGGTATCAAGGTGCTACAGTCTGCTTTCACAGTGCTCCACTATAGCGTCAGAGTATTCCACTGTCATGTCACAGTGTTCAAAGGTGGTGTTTCATGCTCCACGGTGGTGACCCAGTGCTCCACTGTAGCGTCATAGTGCTCCGCAGTGGTGTCACACTGCTCCACTGTGGTGTCACATTGCTCCACTCTGGTGTCCAATGCTCCACTGTGGTTACAAAATGTACCACTCTGTTGTCACAGTGCTCCACTGTGCTGTTACAGTTCTCCATTGTGGTGTCACAGTGCTCCACTGTGCTGTCTCATGCTACAGTGTGGTATCAGTGTTCTAATGTGGTGATACAGTGCCCCACTGTGGTGTGTCAGTGCTCACTGTGGTTTCACACTGCTCCATTGTGGTGTCACAGTGCTCCACTCTGTTGACAGAGTGCTCCACTGTTGGGTCACAGTGCTCCACTCTGATATCAAATTGCTCCATTGTGATTTCACAGTGCTCCATTCAGCTCTCAGAGTGCTCCAGTGTGATGTCACAGTGCTCCAATGTGATGTCAAAGAGCTCCACTCTGCTGTCACCGTGCTCCACACTGATTGCACAATGATCCACTGTGATGTCGCAGTGCTCAACACTTGTGGCACAGTGCTCCACTGTGGTGTCACTGTGCTCCACTTTGGTGTCAATGTGCTACACTGTGGTTTCAGGGTGCTCCACTGTAGTTCACAGTGCTCCATTGTGGTGTCACAGTGCTCAAAGGTGGTGTCTCATGCTCAACAGTGGTCACACAGTGTTCCTATTTAGTGTCACAGTGCTCTACTGTGGTGTCACAGTGCTCCACATTGGCATCACAGTGCTCCACTGTGGTGTCTCATGCTCCACTGTGGTGACAGTGTGCTCCATTGTTGTGTCACAGTGGTCCACTGTGGTTCCATATTGCTCCACTCTGAGGTGCCTCATGCTACAATGTGGTGACAGAGTGCTCCACTGTGGTGACAGAGTGCTCCACTCTGGTGTCACTGTTCTCCACTTTGGTGTCAATGTGCACCACTGTCGTGTCACAGTGCTCCATTGTGGTGTCTCTGTGTTTCACTTGGTGTCACAGTGATCACTGTAGTGTCACAATGATCACTGTGGTGTCACAGTGCACCATGGTGGTGTCGCAGACTCCACCGTGGTGACAGCATGCTCCAATTTGTTATCACTGTGCATGACAATGATGTCACAATTCTCGACTTTGATGTCACAATACCACTGTCATAAAACTGTGCTTAGCTCTGCTGTCAGAGTACTCCACTGTGATGTCGCGATGCTCCACTTGTCTGTCACATGCTCCACTTTGGTGACAGAGTGCTCCCCTGGGTATCACAGAGTTCCACTCTGGCGTCACAGTGCTCCACTGTGGTGTTAGAGTCCACCTTGATGTCAAGTGCTGCACTGACGTGCCACAGTGCTCAACTGTAGTGTCACAGTGCTCCATGTGGTGTCACAGTGCTCCACTGTGGTGTTACATTTCTCCACTGTGGTGTCACCGTGCTCCACTGTGGTGTCTCATACTCCACTGTGGTGACAGAGTGCTCCATTGTTGTGTCAGAGTGCTCCACTGTGGTTCCACAGTGCTCCACTGAGGTGCCTCATGATACAATGTGGTGACAGAGTGCTCCACTGTGGTGACAGAGTGCTCCATTACGGTTTCACAGTGCTCCACTCTGGTGTCACTGTTCTCCACTTTGATGTCAATGTGCACCACTGTAGTGCCACAGTGCTCCACTGTGGTGTCTCAGTGCTTCACTTGGTGTCACAGTGATCACTGTAGTGTCACAGTGATCACTGTGGTGTCACAGTGCACCAATGTGGTGTCACAATTCTCAACTGGGATGTCAAAATACCACTGTCATAAAACAGTGCTTATCTTTGCTGTCAGAGTGCTCCACTGTGATGTCACAATGCTCCACTTGTCTGTCACATGCTCCACTGTGGTGACAGGGTGCTCCCCTGGGTTGTCACAGTGCTCCACTGTGGTGTCACAATGCTTCACTGTGGTGTCAATCGGCTCCATCGTGGTGTCACGATGTCTACTGTGGTGTCACCGTGCTCCACTGTGGTGTCGCAGTGCTCCACTCTGCTGTCAAAGTGCTCACTGTTGTGTCACATTGTTTCATTGTGATGTCATAGTGCTCGATTTTGATATCACAATGTTGCACTGTGATGTTACAGTACACCTTGATATATAGTGCTTCACTGAAGTGCCACAGTGCTCAACTGTAGTGTCACATTGCTGCAATGTGGTGTCACAGTGCTCTACTGTGGTGTTACAGTTCTCCACTGTGGTGTCTCAGTGGTCCACTGTGGTGTCACCATGCTCCACTGTGCTCTTTCATGATCCTATGTGGTGAGAAAGTGTTTTACAGTGGTGTTACAGTGCTCCACTGTGGTGTGTCAGTGCTCACTGTTGTGTCACAGTGCTCCATTGTGGTGTCACACTGCTCCACTCCGATTTCACATTGCTCCATTGTGATTTCACAGTTCTCCACTGTGCTGTCAGAGTGCTCTAATGTGAAGTCACAGTGCTCGAATGTGATGTCACATTGCTCCACTATTGTGTCACAGTGCTCCACTGTGGTTTCACAGTGCTCCGTTTTGGTGTCAGAGTGCTCCACTGTGGTGTTACAGTGCTCCAGAGTGGTGTCAATGTGCTCCACTGTGGAGTCACCTGCTGCACTGTGGTGTCACAGTGCTCCACTGTATTGTCACTGTGCTTCACTGTGATGTCACAGTTCTCTACATTTGTGGCACAGTGCTCCACTGTGGTTTCAATGTGCTCAACATTGTTGTCAATGTCCTACTCTGTGATTTCACAGTACACCACTTTAGTGTCACAGTGCTCAACGGTGGTGTCTCATGCTCCACAGTGGTGACACAGTGCTCAATTTTAGTGTCACAGTTCTCCAATGTGGTGTCACAGTGCTCCACTGTAATGTTACAGTTCTCCACTGTGGAGTCACGGTACTCCACTGTGGTGTCACCATGCTCCTCTGTGCTGTCTCGTGCTCCAATGTGGTGACAGAGTATTCTACAGTGGTGTTAGAGTGCTCCACTGTGGTGTGTCAGTGCTCACTGTTGTGTCACTGTGCTAAACTGTGGTGTCACAGTGCTCCACTGAGGAGTCTCATGCTCCACTGTGCTGACACAGTGCTCCACTGTGGTGTCACAATGCTCAGCTGTGGTGTCACAGTGTATCACTGTTCTGTCACAGTTATCCACTGTTGTGTTACATGGTCCACTGTGATGACAGTGTTCCACTGTTTTGTCATAGTCCTCCACTGTGGTGTCACAGTGATAAATATGTTGTCACATGCTCCACTGTGGTATCACAGACTCCAATGACAGGACAACATACTCCAATGTGTTCTCAAAGTGTACCACTGTGGTGTCACAATGCTCCTTTGTGATGTCACAATATTATTGTGGTAAAACAGTGCTGCAATGTGCTGCCACACTTCTCCACTGTGCTGTCTCTATGCTCCACTGTGGTGTCACAGTGTTCCAATGTGGTGTCACAGTTTTCACTGTGGAGTCACTGTGCTACACTGCGGTGTCACAGTGCTCCACTGTATTGTCACTGTGCTCCACTGTGGTATCACAGTGCTCCAATCTGATTGCACAAGACTCCACTATGATGTCACAGTGCTCTACAGTTGTGGCACAGTGCTCCACTGTGGTGTCACTGTGCTCCACTTTGTTGTCAATGTGATACTCTGTGATTTCACAGCACACAACTTTAGTGTCACAGTGCTCAACGGTGTTGTCTCATGCTCCACGGAGGTGACACAGTGCTCAATTGTAGTGTCACAGTGCTCCAATGTGGTGTCACAGTGCTCCACTGTAATGTTACAGTTCTTCACTGTGGTGTCATGGTGATAAATATGTTGTCACATGCTCCACTATGGTGTCACAGACTCCAATGTCATGACAACATACTCCAATGTGTTCTCAAAGTGTACCACTGTGGTGTCACAGTGCTCCACAGTGGTGTCACTGTGCTCCACTTTGGTGTCACAGTGCATCACTGTGTTGTCACAGTGCTCTACTGTGGTGTCACCGTGTTCTAATGTGGTGTTACAGTGTTCACTGTGGAGTCACAGTGCTGCACTTCGGTGTCACAGTGCTCCGTTGTATTGTCACTGTGCTACACTGTGATGTCACAGTTCTCCACTCTGATTGCACAAGTCTCCACTGTGATGTGGAAGTGCTCTACATTTGTTGCACAGTGCTCCACTGTGGTGTCACTGAGCTCCACTTTAGTGTCAATGTGCTACTCTGGGATTTCACAGCACTCCACTATAGTGTCACAGTGCTCCAATGTGGTGTCACAGTGATCCACTGTGGAAACAGAGTTCTCCCTTATGGTGCCACGAGGCTCCACTCTGGTGTCACTGTTCTCCACTGTGATGTCACAGTCCTCTACAGTTGTGGCACAGTGCTCCACTGTGGTATCACTGTGCTCCACTTTGGTGTCAATGTGCTCCACTGTAGTGTCAGAGTTCTTCACAGTGGTGTCACAGTGCTCCACTGCGGTGTCACAGACTCGACCCTGGTGACACCATGGTACAATGTGCTGTAACAGTGCACCACTGTGACGTCATTGTACCACTGTTGGCTAACAGTGCTTTCGCGGTGCTTTCAGAGTGCTCCACTGTGATGTCACACTGCTCCAATGTGCTGTCACATGGTGCACTGAGGTGCCATATGCTCCACTGTGGTGACAGAGTCCTCCCTGTTGGTGTCACAGTGCCCCACTCTGGTGTCCCCGTGCTCCACTGTGGTGTCACAGTGCTTCACTGTGGTGTCAATGTGCTCCAATGTGTTGTCACTGTGCTCCACTGTGGTGTCACATATTGCACTGTGGTATCACAGTGGTCCACTGTGGTGTCACTGTTGTCCATTGTTTTGTCTCAGTGCTCACTGTGGTGGCAAAGTGCTCCAATGTGGAGACAGAGTGCTGCACTGTGCTGTCAGAGTGATCCAGTGTTCTGTCACATTGCTCAATGTAATGTCACAATGCTCCACTGTAATGTTACTGTGCTCCATTGTGGTGTCAAGGTGCACCACTGTCTTGTCAATGTGCTCCACTGTGATTTCACAGTGCTCTACTGTAGTGCCACATTGCTCCACTGTGTTGTCACTGTGCTCCACTGTGGTGTGACAGTGCTCACTGTTGTTTCACTGTGCTCCACTGAGATGTCTCATCCTCCACGGTGGTGATACAGTGCTCCACTGTACTATCACAATGCTCCACTGTGGTGACAGAGTGCTCCACTATGGTGTCACAGTGATCCACACTTGTGTCTCTGTGCTCAACTGTGGTGTCAAAGTGTTTCACTGTGGTGTCACAGTGATCCACTGTTGTGTTACATGCTCCACTGTGATGACAGAGTGCTCCACTGTTTTGTCATAGTCCTCCACTGTGGTGTCACAGTGATAAATATGTTGTCACATGCTCCACTGTGGTGTCACAGACTCCAATGTCGTGACAGCATGCTCCAATGTGTTGCCACAGTGTACCACTCAGGTGTCACAATGCTCCACTATGATGTCACTTTATTACTGTGGTAAAACAATACTCCAAGTGGCTGCCACACTGCTCCATTGTGCTTTCACAGTGCTCCAATGTGCTGTCACAGTGTTCCAATGTGTTGTCACTGTTTTCACTTTGGAGTCACAGTGCTGCACTGTGGTGTCCCAGGGCTCCACTGTATTGTCACTGTGCTCCACTGGGGTATTACAATGCTCCACTGTGGTGTCACAAGGCTCCACTCTGATGTCACAATGCTCTTCTGTGTTGTCACAGTGCTCTAGAGCTGTGGCACAGTGCTCCACTGTGGTGTCACTGTGTTCCACTTTGGTATCAATGTGCTACAATCTAGTATCACAGTGTTCCACTGTAGTGTCAGAGTGCTCCTCAGTGGTGTCACAGTGCTCCACTGTGGTGTTTCAGTGCTCAATGGTGGTTTCATGCTCCACGGTGGTGACACAGTGCTCCACTGTAGAGTCATCTTGCTTCACAGTGGTGTCACAGTGCCCCTCTGTGATGTCACAGTGCTTCACTGTGATTTCAATGTGCTTCATTGAGGTGACACTGTGCTCTACTGTGGTGTCACATACTCCACTGTGGTGTCACAGTGCTCCAATATGGTGTCACCGTTCTACATTGCTCACTGTGGTGGCAAAGTGCTCCACTGTGGTGACAGTGCTGCACTGTGGTGTCACAATGTTCCACTGTTCTTTCACATTGCTCAATGTAATGTCACAGTGCTCCACTGTGATGTCACTGTCCTCCACTGTGGTGTCAAGGTGCTCCACTGTCCTGTCAATGTTCTCCACTGTGGTTTCACAGTGCTCTACTGTTTTGTCACTGTGCTCCACTGTAATGTCAAGATGCTCCAGTGTTTCATCACTGTGCTCCACTGTGGTGTGACAGTGTTCACTGTTGTGTCACAGTGCTCCACTGACGTGTCTCATCCTCCATGGTGGTGATACAGTACTCCACTGTAGTGTCACAATGCTCCACTGTGGTGACAGTGCTCCACTATGGTGTCACAGTGATCCACACTTCTGTCTCTGTGCTTAGCTGTGGTGTCACTGTTCTCCACTGTGATTATACATTGCTCCACTGTGATGTCACAGTGAACCACTGTGGTGTCACAGTACTCCCCTGTGGTGTCACAGTGTTTCACTGTGGTGTCACAGAGATCCACTGTTGTGTTTCATGCTCCACTGTGATGACAGAGTGCTCCACTGTTTTGTCATAGTCCTCCACTGTGGTGTCACAGTGATCAATATGTTGTCACATGCTCCACTGTGGTGTCACAGACCCCAATGTCGTGAGAGAATGCTCCAATGTGTTCTGACAGTTTACTACTCTGGTGTCACAATGCTCCACTGTGATGTCACTATATTACTGTGGTAAAACAGTGCTCCAAGTTGCTGCCACACTGTTCCACTGTGCTGTCACAGTGCTCCACTGTGCTGTCACAGTGTTCCAATGTGGTGTCACTGTTTTCACTTTGGAGTCACAGTGCTGCACTGTGGTGTCCCAGTGCTCCATTGTATTGTCACTGTGCACCACTGTGGTATCATAGGGCTCTACTGTGCGGTCACAGTGCTCCATTCTGATTGCATAATGTTCCACTGTGATGTCACAGTGCTCAAGAATTGTGGCACAGGGCTGCAATGTGGAGTCACTGTGTTCTACTTTGGTATCAATTTGCTACAATCTGGTTTCATAGTGCTCCAAGTAGTGTTAGTTTGCTCCACTGTGCTGTCACAGTGCTCCACTCTTGTGTCACAGTGCTCAACATGAAATGGTGTTTCATGCTGTACGGTGGTGACACAATGCTCCACAGTAGTGTCATAGTGCTCCCCTGTGGTGTCAGAGTGCTCCATGGTGTTGTCACAGACTCCACACTGGTGACAGCATGCTCCAATGTGCTGTGACAGTGCACAACTGTGATGTCACAATGCTCCACTGTTGTGTCACTGTACCATTGTGGTATAACAGTGCTTCACTGTACTGTCAGAGTGCTCCACTCTGATATCATAGTAGTCCAATGTGCTGTCACATGCTGCACTGTGGCATCACATGTTCCACTGTGATCTCAGATTCCACCCCTGGGTGTCACAGTGCTCCACTCTGGTGTCACCGTGCTCCAGTGTGGTGTCACAGTGCTTCACTGTGGTTTCAATGTGTTCCACTCTGATGTCACTGTGCTCTACTTTGGTGGCACATACTCCACTGTGGTGTCACAGTGCTCCAATGTGGTGTCACTGTTCTCCATTTTGATGTCACAGTGCTCAATGTGGTGTCACAGTGCTCCACTGTGGTGTCACAGACACCAACCTGGTGACAGCATGCTCTAATGTGCTGTCAAAGTTTACCACTGTGATGTCACAGTGATCAATGTAGTGTCACAGTCCTCCACTGTGGGTCACATGCTCCACTGTGGTGACCACATCCACCACTGTGATGTCACAGTGCACCACTGTGATGTCACTGTGCTCCACTATGGTGTCATAGTGCTCCAATCTGGTGTCACAGTTCCCCTCTGTGCTGTCACAGTGCTCAACTTTGGTGTCTCATGCTCCACGGTGGTGACACAGTGCTCAACTGTGGTGTCACAGTGCCCCACTGTAGTGTCACAGTGCTCCACTGTGGTGACACAGAGCTCCACTTGGTGTCACAGTGCTCCACTGTTTTGTGACAGTTCAGCCTGTTGTGTCACAGTGCTCCAATGTGGTGTAACAGTGTTCCACTGAGGTGTCTCATGCTACACTGTGGTGACAGAGTGCTACACTGTTGCGACAGTGTGCTTTACTATAGTGTCACAGTGCTCCACCTGTGTCACTGTGCTACACTGTGGTGTTACATTGCTCCACTGTGATTTCACATTGCTACAATGTGATGTCCCAGTGCTCCACTGAAGTGTCAGAGTGATCCACTGTGCTGTCACAGTGCTTCACTGTGCTGTCACAGTGATCCACTTTTCTTTCACATGCTCCACTGTGATACAGAGTGCTCCATTGTTATGTCAAGTCCTCCACTGTGGTGTCCCATTGATCACTGTTTTGTCACAGTGCTCCACTGTTGTGTCACAGACTCCAGTGTGGTGACAACATGCTCCAATGTCCTGTGACATTGCCCCACTGTGATGAAATAGTGTTCCACTGTGATTTTTCTGTATTACTGTGGTAAAACTGTGCTCCATTGTGGTGACCAAGTGCTCCACTTTGGTGTCACAGTTCTCCACTGTGTTTTGACTGTTCCCACTGTGGTTTCCCCTATGGTGTATCATGCTCCACTGTGATGTCACAGGCTTCACTGTGGTGTCACAGTGCTCCACTGTGGTGTCACTGTTTTTCACTGTGATGTCACAGGCTCCATTGTGGTGTCAGCATGCTCCAATGTTCTCCCACAGTGAACCATTGAGATTTCACTGTGCTCCACTCTGATTTCACAGTGCTCCACTGTGGTGTCACTGTGTTCAACTCAGGTGTCAATGTGCTCCACTGTGCTTTCACATTGCTGCACTGTAGTGTCTCAGTGCTCCGCTGAGCTCTCAAAGTTCTCCACTGAGGTGTCTCATGCTCCACTGTAGTGTCAAAATGCTCAACTGTGATGTCAAAGTGCTCCACTGTTATGTCACAGACTCCAATGTGGTGACTGCATGCTCCAATGTGCTGTGACAGTGCACCACAGTGATGTCACAGTGCTCCACTCTGATTTCACTGTATTATTGTGGTAAAACAGTGCTTAACTGTGCTGTCACAGTGCTCTAATCTGATGTCACAGTGCTCCACTGTGGTGTCACCGTGCTCCATTGTGGTGTCACAGTACTCACTGTGGTTTCATAGTGCTCAACTGTGGTGAAAGAGTGGTGCACTTTGGTGTCACAGTGCTCCACTGTGTTGTCACATTTCTCACTGTGGTGTCACAGTGTTCCACTGTGATGTCACAGGCTCCACTGTGGTGTCAGCATGCCCCAATGTTCTCTCACTGTGAACCACTGAAATTTCACAGTGCTCCACTCTGGTGTCACAGTGCCCCACTCTGGTGTCACAGTGTGCCTCTGTGGTGTCACAGTGCTCCACTGTGCTGGTGCAGTGTTCCACTGTGGTGTCACATTGCTCCACAGTGTTGTCACTCTCTTCCAGTGTCGTGTCTCTTCCACTGTGGTGTCAAATGCTCTACTGTGGTGTCACAGTACTCCAATGTGGTGTCACAGTTTTTATTGTGGAGTCACTGTGCTGCACTGTGGTGTTACTGTGCTCCATTGTGTGGTCACTGTGCTCCACTGTGGTATTACAGTGATCCACTGTGCTGTCAAGGGGCACCACTTTAATGTCACAATGCTCCACTCTGAGACACAGAGCTCTAGAATTATGGCACAGTTCTCTATTGTGGTGTGACCTTGCTCCTCTGTGGTGTCACTGTGCTCCACTCTGTTGCCAGGGTGCTCCACTGTAATTTAGCAGTGCTCCAGTGGAGTGTCACATTGCTTATCTGTAGTGTCACAGTGCTCCATTGTGCTGTCAGAGTGCTCAATGATAGTGTCCCATGCTCAACGGTGGTGATACACTGCTCCACGGATGTGTCACAGTGCGCCACTGTGGTGTCACAGACTCCACTGTAGTGACAGCATGCTCCAATGTGTTGTCACAGTGCACCAGTGTGATATAACAATGCTCTACTTTGATGTCACTGTATTACTGTGGTAAAACAGTGCTCCAATGTGCTGTCACAGTGCTTCAATGTGATGTCACAGTGCTACACTCTGGTGTCACAGTGCTCCACTGTGTAGTCACAGAGCACCAATCTGGGCACAGTGCTACACTGTGGTGTCTCATGCTCCACTGAAGAACAGAGTGCTCCATCCTGGTGTCACAGTGCTCCACTGAGGTGTCTCATGCTACACTGTGGTTACAAAATTCTCGACTGTGATGTCACTGAGCTCCACTGTGGTGTCACATGCTCTACAGCGGTTTAACAGTGCTCCACTCTGGTGTCACAAGCTCCACTGTAGTGTCACAGTGCTCCACTGTAGTGACACAGAGCTCCACTGTGGCGTCACAGTACTCTACTCTGTTGTGACAGTGCACCACTGTTGTGTCACAGTGCTCAACTGTGGTGTCACAGTGCTCCACCAAGGTGTGTCATATGCACTGTGGTGACAGTGCGTTATACTATCGTGTCACAGTGCTCCACTGGTGTCACTGCGCTACACTATGGTTTCACATTGCTCCACTGTCATTTCACATTGCTTCACTATGTTGTCCCAGTGCTCCACTGTGGTGTCACAGTGCTCCACTCTGTTGTCACAGTGCTTCACTGTGATGTCACAGTGATCAACTTTTGTTTCACATGCTCTACTGTGGTGACAGAGTGCTCCACTGTTGTGTCATAGTCCTCCACCGTGGTGTCACAGTGATCACTGTGCTGTCAAAGTGCTCCACTGTGATGTCACAGACTCCAATGTGGTGAAAACCTGCTCCAAAGTGCTGTGAGAGTGGACCACAATGATGTCACAGTGTTCCACTGTGTTGTCACTGTATTATTGTGTTAATACAGTGCTCAACTGTGGAGACCAAGTGCTCCACTCTGGTGTCACAGTGCTGCACTATGGTGTCTTGTGCTCCACAGTGGTGACCATGTGCTCCACTGTGGTGTCACGATGCTCCACTGTAGTGTGACAGTGCTCACTGTTGTGTCATAGTGCTCCACTGTGGTGAAAGAGTGCTCCATTATGGTGTCACAGTACTCCACTCTGGTGTCACTGTGCTCCATTCTGGTGTCCCAGTTCTTCAATCTGATTTCACATTGCTCCATTGTGTTTTCACAGTGCTCCAGTGTGTTGTCAAAGCACTCCACTCTGGCATAACAGTACTTCACTGTCATGAGACAGTGATTCACTGTTGTGTCACATGTTCCACTGAAGTGTCAGAGTGATCCACTGTGCTGTCACAGTGCTTCACTGTGGTGTCACAGACTCCAACCTGGTGACAGCATGCTCTTATATTTTGTGCTCCACTTTGGAATACAGTACTCCACTGTGTTGTGAAAGTGCCCACTGTGCTATCATAATGCTCCACTATGGTGTGTCATGCTCCACTGACGTGACCGTGTGCTCCACTGTGGTATCAATGTGTTCCACTCTGGTGTCAATGTGCTCCACTGTGCTTTCACATTCCTGCACTGTAGTGTCACATTGCTCCACTGTCCACTCAATTGCTCCACTGAGGTGTCTCATGCTACACGGTGGTGACACATTGCTCCACTGTAGTGTCATAGTACTCCACTGTGGTGTCACTGACTCCACTGTGGTGACACCATGCTCCAATGTGCTGTGACAGTGCACCACTGTGATGTTACAGTGCTCCACAGTGATTTCACTGTATTACTGTGGTAAAACTGTGCTGCACTGTGCTGTCAGAATGCTCCACTCTCATGTCACAGTGCTCCACTGTGGTGTTACCATGCTCCACTGTGTTGTCACTGTGCTCCATTGTGGTGCCACAGTACTCACTGTGGTGTCACAGTGCTTCACTGTGGTGTCACAGTGATTCACTTTTGTTTCTCATGCTCCACTGTGATGACAGAGTGCTCCACTATTGTGTCATAATCCTCCACTGTGGTGTCACAGTGATCATTGTGTTGTCACAGTGCTCCACTGTGGTGTCACAAATTCCAATGTGGTGAACATTCTCTAATGTGCTGTGACTGTGCACCACTGTGATGTCACAGAGTTCCACTGTGATGTCACTGTATTACTGTGGTAAAACTGTGCTCCATTGTGGTGACCGAGTACTCCACTTTGGAACACAGTACTCTACTGTGTTGTGACAGTGCCCACTGTGGTGTCACATTGCTCCACTATGGTGTGTCATGCTCCATTGTGGTGACCGTGTGCTCCACTGTGGTGTTACAGTGCTCCACTGTGGTGTCAATGTGTTCCACTCTGGTGTCAATGTGCTCCACTGTGCTTTCACATTGCTCCACTATAGTGTCACAGTGCTCCACTGTGCTCTCAAAGTGCTCCATTGAGGTGTCTCATGCTCCACGGTGGTGACACAGTGCTCCACTGTAGTGTCACACTGCTCCACTGTGGCGTGTAAGTGCACCACTGTGGTGTCACAGTATACCAGTGTGATATAACAATGCTTCACTGTGATGACACTGTATTACTGTTGCAAAACAGTGCTCCAATGTGCTGTCACAGTCCTCCAATGTGATGTCAAAGTTCTACAGTCGGGTGTCACAGTGCTCCACTGTGGTGTCTCATGCTCCACTGTAGTGACTGTGTGCTCCACTGTGGTGACACAATGCTCCAGTGTGGTGTCACAGCGCTCCACTGTGGTGTCACAGTGCTTCACTGTCATGACACAGTGTTCCACTGTTGTGTCATAGTGCTCCACTCTGGTGCCACAGTGATCACTGTGGTATCATAGTGCTCCACTGTGGTGTCACAGACTCCAACCTGATGACAGCATGCTCTATTATTTTGTCACAGTGCTCCACTGTGCTGTCACAGTGCTCCACTGAGGTGTCTCATGCTTCACTGTGGTGAAAGAGTGCTCCACTTCGGTGACAGAGTGCTCTACTCTTGTGTCAAAATCCTCCACTGTGGTGTAACAGTGATCATTGTGTTGTCACAGTGCTTCACTGTGGTGTCACAGACTCCACTGTGGTGACAGTATGCTCCAATGTGTTGTCACAGTGCACCAGTGTGATATAACAATGCTCCACTGTGGTATCACTGTATTACTGTGGTAAAAGAGAGCTCCAAAGTGACGTCACAGTGCCCCACTGTCATGTCACAATGCTACACTCTGGTGTCACAATGCTCCACTGTGGTTTCACTGAGCACCACTCTGGTATCACATGGATCCACTGTGGTATCTCATGCTCCACTGTAGTCCTCACTGTTGTGTCACAGTGCTGAGATGTGGTGTCACAGTGCTCCACTGAGGTGTCTCTGTCTACACTGTGGTTACAGAATGCTCCACTGTGGTAACAGAGTGCTCCACTGTTGAGTCACAGTGCTCCACTCTGGTGTCACTGTGCTCCACTCTGGTTTCACAGTTCTCCTCTGTGATTTCATTGCTCCATTGTGACATCTCAGTGCTCCACTGTCGAGTCACAGTGCTCCACTGTGTTGTCACAGTGATCTACTGTTGTTTCACATGCTCCACAGCGGTGAAGAGTGCTTGCTTGTTGTGTCATAGTTGATCACTATGGTGTCACAGTGAAATCTGTGGTGTCACAATGCTCCACTGTGCTGTCACAGACTCCAACCTGGTGACAGCATGCTCCCATGTGCTGTCACAGTACACCACTGTGATGTCACAATTTTCCACTGTGATAAAACTGTACCACTGTGATATAACAGTGCTCCAATATGCTGTCACAGTGTTCCACTGTGATATCACGGGGCTCCACTGTGATTTCACAGTGCTCCCCTTTGGTGTCAGAGCTCTTCAGTGTGGTGTCACCGTGAACCACTGTTGTGTCCCATGCTCCACTGTGGTGACAGAGAGATCCAATGTGGTGTCACAGTGCTCCACTGTGCTGTCCCAGTGATTACTGTGTTGTGAGAGTCCTCCACTGTGATGTAACATGTTCCCCTGAGGTCACAGCATGCTCCACTGTGCTGTCACTGTACCACTGTGTCAAAACAGTGATCCACTGTGCTGTCAGAGAGCTCCGCTGAGATCTCACAGTAATCAACTGTGGTGTCACATGCTCCATAGTGGTGACAGAATGCTCCACTGAGCTTTCACAGTGTACCACTGTGATGTCACAGTGCTCCAATGTGGTGTCACTGTGGTTCACCGTGGTGTCATTGTGCTCCACTGTGGTGCCACATGCTCTACTGTAGTGTCACAGTGCTAAAGTGTGGTGTCATATGCTCCACTGTGTTTTCACTGTGCTCCACTGTGGTATTACAGTACTCCACTGTGCTGTCCCACTGCTCCACACTGATGTGACAATGCTCCACTGTAATCTCACAGTGCTCTACAATAGTGGAACAGTTCTCAACTGTGGTGTCACTGTGCTCCACTGTGGTATTACAGTGCTCGACTTTGCTGTCACTGTACTTCTCTCTGATGTCACAATGCTCCACTCTGAGTCACAGAGCTCTAGATTTGTGGCACAGTTCTCTACTGTGGTGTGACATTGCTCCACTGTGGTGTCACTGTGCTCCACTCTGTTATCAATGTGCTCCACTGTGATTAACAGTGCTCCACTGTAGTGTCACAGTGTTCAACTGTGGTGAGACAGTGATCCAACGTAGTGTCACAGGGCTCCACTGTGGTGTCACAGTGCTTCAATGTGGTGTCAAAGTGCTCCAATGTGGTGTGATAGTGCTCACAGTTGGATCACAGTGCTCCACTGTGCTGTCACAGTCCTCCACTGAGGTTTCTCATGCTGCACTGTGGTGAAAGAGTGCTCCATATTGGTGACAGAGTGCTCCACTCTTGTGTCAAAATCCTCCACTGTGTTGTAACAGTGATCACTGTGTTGTCACAGTGCTCCACTGTGGTGTCACAGACTCCACTGTGGTGACAATATGCTCCAATGTGTTGTCACAGTGCACCAGTGTGATATGACAATGCTCAACTGTGATGTCACTGTATTACTATGATAAATGGAGCTCCAAAGTGACGTCACAGTGCCCCACTGTGATGTCACAATGCTACACTCTGGTGTCACAGTGCTCCACTGTGGTTCCACTGAGCACCATTTTGGTATCACATGGATCCACTGTGGTGTCTCATGCTCCAATGTAGTCCTCACTGTTGTGTCACAGTGCTCAGCTGTGGTGTCACAGTGCTCCACTCTCGTGTCACTGTGCTCCACTCTGGTTTCACAGTTCTCCACTGTGATTTCATTGTTCCATTGTGATGTCTCAGTGCTCCACTGTGTTGTCACAGTGATCTACTGTTGTTTCACATGCTCCACAGCGGAGAAGTGTGCTCTCCTGTTGTGTCATAGTTGGTCACTATGGTGTCACAGTGAAATTTGTGGTGTCACAGTGCTCCACTGTGCTGTCACAGACTCCAACCTGGAGACAGCATGCTCCTATGTGCTGTCACAGTACACCACTGTGATGTCACAATTTTCCACTGTGATGAAACTGTACCACTGTGGTATAACAGTGCTCCAATATGCTGTCACAGTATGTTCCACTGTGATATCACGGGGCTCCACTGTGCTGTCACAGTGCTCCCCTGTGGTGTCAGAGTTCTTCAGTGTGGTGTCACCATGATCCACTGTTGTGTCACATGCTCCACTGTGGTGACAGAGGGATCCAATGTGGTGTCACAATGCTCCACTGTGCTGTCACAGTGATCACTGTGTTGTGAGAGTGCTCCACTGTGATGTAACATGCCTCCCTGAGGTCACAGCATGCTCCACTGTGCTGTCACTGTACCACTGTGTCAAAAAAAGTGATCCACTGTGCTGTCAGAGTGCTCTGCTGAGATCTCACAGTACTCAACTGTGGTGTCACATGCTCCACAGTGGTGACAGAATGCTCCACTGAGCTTTCACAGTGCACCACTGTGATGTCACAGTGCTCCAATGTGGTGTCACAGTGCAGCACTCTGGTGTCACAGTGCCCCACCGTGGTATCACAGTGCTCCACTGTAGTGTCACAGTGATGCACTCTGGTGTCACAGTGCTACAATATTTTTTCACAAGCTCCACTGTGGTGACAGCATGCTCCACTTTGCTGTCACAGTGCACAACTGTGATGTCCCAATGCTCCACTGAGATGTCACTGTACCACTGTGGTAAAATAGTGCTCCACTGTGCTGTCAGAGTGCTCCACTGTGCTGTCACATGCTCCACTGTGGTACCACATGTTCCACTGTTGTGACATAGTGCTCTCCTGGGGTGTCACAGTGCTCCACTTTGGTGTCATAGTGCTCCACTGTGGTTTCACAGTGCTTCACCGTGGTGTCATTGTGTTCCACTGTGGTGTGACAGTGATCCATTGTGGTGGCACATGCTCTACTGTTGTGTCACAGTGCTAAAGTGTGGTGTCACATGCTCCACTGTGGTATCAGAGTGCTCCACTGTGATGTTACTGTGGTTCACTGTGGTGTCATTGTGCTCCACTGTGGTGTCACAGTGATCCACTGTTGTTTCACAGTGATAAAGTGTGGTGTCACATGCTCCACTGTTGTGTCACAGTGCTCCAATGTGGTGTCAAAGTTTTCATTGTGGAGTCACAGTGTTGCACTGTGGTGTCATGTGCTCCACTGTGTTGTCACTGTGCTCCACTGTGTTGTCACTGTGCTCCACTGTGGATTCAAGGTGCTCCACTGTAGGGTCACAGTGCTCCACTGTAGTGTCACTCAACTGTGGTGTGACAGTGCTCACTGTTTAGTCACATTGCTCCACTGTTGTTTCACAGTGCTCCAGTGAAGTATCTCCTGCTACACTGTGGTGACAGAGTGCTCCACTGTGGTGTAACAGCTATCACTCTTGTGTCACAGTGCTACACTCTGGTGTCACAGGCTCCACTGTGGTGACATCATGCTCCACTCTGCTGTCACAGTGCACCACTGTGATGTCACAATGCTCCACTGTGATGTCACTGTAACACTGTGGTAAAACAGTGCTCAACTGTGCTGTCAGGGTGCTCCACTGTGATGTCACAGTGCTCCACTGTGCTGTCACATACTCCAATGTCGCATCACATGTTCCACTGTGGTGACAGAGTGCTGTCCTGTGGTGTCACAGTGTTCTACTTTGGTGCCACAGTGCTCCACTGTGGTGTCATAGTGCTTCACTCTGGTGTCTCTCTGCTTCGCTCTGGTGACACTGTGCTTCACTGTGCTGTCACATGCTCCACTGTGGGATCACAGTGCTCCACGGTGGTGTCACCGTGCTCCATTGTGGTGTCACAGTACTCACTGTTGTGTTACAGTGCTCCACTCTGGGGTCACATGTGCCACTGTGGTGACAGCATACTCCACTGTGCCGTCACAGTGCATCATTATGATGTCACAGTGCTCCATTGTGGTGTCACAGTGCTCTACTGTGATGTCACTGTGCCCCACTGTGGTGTCAGTGCTCCACTGTGCTGTCTCATGCTCCAGTGTGGTGTCATATGCTCCAGTGTGGTGACAGAGTGCTCACCTGGGGTGTAACTGTGCTCCACTTTGGTTTCACTGTGCTCCACTGTGGTTTCACAGTGCTTCACTGTGGTATTACCGTGACCTCTGTTGTGTCACATGCTCCACTTTGGTGTCATATGCTCCACTGTGATTTCACAATCCTCCACTGTGGTGTCACAGTAATCCACTCTGCTGTCACATGCTTTACTGTGGTTTCACATGTTTCACTGTAGTGACAATGCTCCAATGTGGTGTCACAGTGCTCCACTCTGGAGTCACCCTGCCCCAGTGTGGTGTCACATTGCTCCACTCTGCTGTCACAGTGCTCAAATGTGATGTCCCAGTGCTCCAATGTAATGTCACCTTACTCCACTATGATGACACAGTGCTTCACTGTGGTGTCATTGTGTTCCACTGTGGTGTCACATGCTCCTCTTTGGGGTCATAGTGCTCCACTCTGGTGTCAGAGTGCTTCTCTGTTGTGTCACCGTGACCAACTGTTTTGTGACATGCTCCAATGTGGTGATACAGTGCTCCAATGTGATGTCACTGTACCAGTCTGGTAAAACAGTGCTCAACTGTGCTGTCAGAGTGCTCCACTGTGATGTCACAGTGTTCCACTGTGCTGTCACATGCTCCAATGTCACATCACATGTTCCACTGCGGTGACAGAGTGCTCTCCTGTGGTGTCACAGTGCTGCATTTTGGTGTCACTGGTCTTCACTCTGGTGACATTGTGCTTCATTGTGGTGTCACATCCTCCACTGTGGTGTCACAGTGCTACAATGTGATGTCACAGTGCTCCATTGTGATGTCACTGTACTCCACTGTTGTGTCACAGTGTTCCATTGTGGTATCACAGTGCTCCAATGTGATGTCACAATGTTCCACTGTGAAGTCACTGTACCACTGTTATAAAACAGTAGTCCAATGTGTAGTCAGAGAGCTCCACTCTAATGTCACAGTGCTCCGCTGTGCTGTCTCATGCTCCAATGTGGCATCATATGCTCCAATATTGTGACAGAGTGCTCTCCTGTGGTGTCACAATGCTCCACTTTCGTGTCACAGTGCTCCATTGTGGTTTGACAGTGCTTCACTGTGGTTTCACTGTGCTCCAATGTGGTGTCACGGAGCTCCACTGAGGTGTCACATTGTTCCATTTTAGTTTCACATTACTCACTATGTTGTCACAGTGCTCCACTGTGGTGTCACAGTCTCTAATGTGGTGAAAGCATGATCCACTGTGCTGTCAGAGTGCACCACTCTGATATCACAATGCTCCACTGTGATGTCACTGTACCATTGTGGTAAATACTGCTCCAATGTGCTGTCAGAGTGCTCCACTGTGGCATAACATGTTACACTGTGGTGACAGAGTGCTCCCCTGGGGATTCACAGTGCTCCACTCAGGTGTCACAGTGCTTCACTCTGGTGACACTGTGCTCCACTCTGGTGTCACACGCTTCACTGTGTTGTCACCGTGCTCCACTGTGGTGTCACATTCCTCCATTTTGGTGTCAGAGTGCACCACTGTGGTATCACAGGCTCCAGAGTGGTGACAGCATACTCAACTGTGCTGTCACAGTGCACCAGTGTGATGTCACAGTGCTCCACTGTGCTGTCACAGTGCTTCACTGTGCTGTCATAGTGCTCAAATGTGATATCACAGTGCTCCAATGTTTTGTCACTGTGCTCAACTATGGTGTCACAGTGCTTCACAGTGGTGTCATTGTGTTCCACTGTGGTGTCACCTGCTCCAATTTGGTGTCGCATTTTCTACTGTGGTGACACAGTACTAAAGTGTGATGTCACGTTCTCCACTGTGGTGTCTCAGTGCTGCAATGTGGTGTCACAGTTTTCACTGTGCAGTCACAGTGATACAGTGTGTTGTCAATGTGCTCCATTGTGTTGTCACTGTGCTCCACTGTGGTATTAAAGTGCTCCACTGTGCTGTCACAGTGCTCCACTCTTATGTTACAATGCTCCTCTGTTATCTCACAGTGCTCTACAATTGTGCCACAGTTCTCCACTGTGGTGTCAACATTCTGAACTGTGGTGTCACTTTGCTCCACTCTGGTGTCAATGTGTTCCACTGTGGTTTCACAGTGCTCCACTGTAGTGTCACAGTACTCATCTGTGGTGTCACAGTGCTCCAATGTGATATCACATGCTACACTGTGGTGTCACATGCTCTACTGTGATGTCACATGCTCCACTGTGGTGTCACAGAGTCTATTGTGGTGACAGCATGATACACTGTGTTGTCAGAGTGCACCACTGTGATGTCACAATGCTCCACTTTGATGTCACTGTACCACTGTGGTAAAAGTGTGTTCCACTGCAGTGTCACAGTGTTCCACTGTTGTGTCACAGACTCCAACCTGGTGACAGCTTCCTCCAATGTGCTGTCACAGAGCACCAATGTGATGTCACAATGTTCCATTGTGATTTCAATGTACCACTTTGGAAAACAGTGCTCCAATGTGCTGTCTCAGTGCTCCAATGTGCTGTCACAGTGATTCATTGTGATGTCACTGTTCTCAACAGTGATATCACATTTTTCCACATTGGTGTCACAGTGCTACAATATGGTGTCACAGTGCTTCACTGTGGTGTCACCGTGACCCTCTGGGGTAACTTAGTGCTCCACCGTGGTGTCACAGTACTCCACTGTGGTGTCACAGTGATCACTGTGGTGTCACAGTGTTCCACTGTGCTGTCAGAGAGC
Source organism: Mus caroli (assembly GCF_978045245.1). Classification (NCBI taxonomy): domain Eukaryota; kingdom Metazoa; phylum Chordata; class Mammalia; order Rodentia; family Muridae; genus Mus; species Mus caroli. The sequence goes on from NW_028227264.1 coordinate 88,407, forward strand.
TCCATTTGATATCACAGTGCTCCACTGTGCTGCCACATGCTCCAATGTGGCGTCATATGCTCCACTATGGTGACAGAGTGCTCCACTCTGATGTCACAGTGCTCCACTGTTGTTTCACAGACTCCGCCCTGGTGACAGCATGCTCCAATGTGCTTTCACAGAGCACCACTGTGATGTCACAACGTTACATTTTGATTTCAATGTACCACTTTGGAAAACAGTGCTCCAATGTGCTGTCTCAGTGCTCCAATGTGATGTCACAGTGCTCTATTGTGATGTCACTGTGCTCCACAGTGATGACACATTGATCCACATAGGTGTCAAAGTGCTCCAATGTGGTGTCTCAGTGCTCCACTGTGGTGTCATATTGACCCCCTGTGGTAACAGAGTGCTCCACTGTGGTGACAGAGTGCTCCACCGTGGTGTCAAAGTACTCCACTGTAATGTCACAGTGATCCACTGTGATGTCACAGGCTCATCTGTGGTGACAACATGCTCCTCCCTGCTGTCACATGGCACCACTGTGATGTCACAATGCTCCACTGTGATATCACTGTTCCACTGTGGTAAAACAGTGGTCCAATGTGCTGTCACAGTTCCTAATGTGATGACACAGTGCTCCACTGTGGTGTCACAGTGCTTCACAGTGGTTTCAGTTTGATCCACTGTGGTGTCTGCTCTACTGTGGTGTCACAGTACTAAATTGTGGTGTCACATGCTCCAATGTGGTGTCACAGTACTCCAATGTGGTGTCACAGTTTTAACTGTGGAGTCACAGTGGTGCACTGTGGTGTCAATGTCCTCCTCTGTGTTGTCACTGTGCTCGACGGTGGTATTACAGTGCTCCACTGTCCTATCACAGTACTCCACTCTGATGTCAGAATGCCCCACTTTGATCTCACAGTGCTCTACATTGTGGCACAATTCTCCACTGTGGTGTCACAGTTATCCACTCCGGTGTCACTGTGCCCCACTCTGGTGTCAGTGTGCTCCACTGTGCTTTCACAGGGCTCCAATGTAGTGTCACAGTGCTCCACTGTGGTGTCACAGCGCTCCGTTCTGGTGTCATGTTGCTCAACTGTGGTGACTCATACTCCACGGTGGTGACACAGTGCTCCACTGTAATTTCACAGTGCTCAACTGTGGTTTCACAGAGCTCAACTTTGGTGTCACAGTGCTCCACTGTGGTGTCAAAGTGCTCCACTGTGGTTTCTCAGTGCTCCACTGTGGTTTGACAGTGCTCACTGTTTTGTCACAGTGCTCCACTTTCATGTCACAGTGCCCCACTGAGGTGTCTCATGCTCCACTGTGATGACAGTGTGCTCCACTATGGTTTCACAGTGCTCCACTCTGGTGTCACTGTGCTCCACTGTGTTTTCACAGTGCTCCACTGTGATTTTACATTGCTCCATTGTGATGTGCTCCACTGTATTGACCCAGTGCTTCACTGTGGTGTCACAATGATCCACTATTGTGCCACATGCTCCCCTGTGTTGACAGAGTGCTCCTCTGTTGTGTCATAGTGCTCCATTGTGGTGTCACAGTGCTCCAATGTGATATCGCAGTACTCCAATGTGATGTCATAGTGCTCGACTATGGTGTCACGGTGCTTCACAGTGGTGTCACTGTGCTCCACTGTGGTGTCACATGCTCCACCTTGTTGTAACAGTGCTCCACTGTAGTCTCACAGTGCTTCACTGTTGTGTCACTGTGGCCCACTGTTTTGTCACATGCTCCACTGTGGTATCAGAGTGCTCCTCTGTGGTGTCATAGTGCTCCACTTTGGTGTAACAGTGATCACTGTGGTGTCACAGTTCTCCACTGTGGTGTCACGGAGCTCCACTGAGGTGTCACATTGTTCCATTTTGGTTTCACAGTACTCACTGTGGTGTCACAGTGCTCCACTATGGTGTCACATTACTCATTATGTTGTCACAGTGCTCCACTGTGGTGTCACAGGCTCCACTGTGGTGACAGCATTCTCCATTGTGCTGTCACAGTGCACCACTGTGAAGTCACACTGCTCCACTGTGGTGTCACAGTGATCACTGAGGTGTCGACGTGCTCCACTGTGGTGTCACAAGCTCTAATGTGATGAAAGCATGATCCACTGTGTTGTCAGATTGCACCACTGTGATGTCACAATGCTCCACTGTGATGTCACTGTACCACTGTGGTAAAATAGTGCTCCACTGTGCTGTCAGAGTGCTCCACTGTGATGTCACATGTTACAGTTTGGGACAGAGTGCTCCCCTGGGGTTTCACAGTGCTCCACTGTGGTGACACTGTGCTCCACTGTGGTGTCACACGCTTCACTGTGTTGTCACTGTGCTCCACTGTGTTGTCACCATGCTCCACTGTGGTGTCACATTCCTCCATTTTGGTGTCACAGTGCTCCACTGTGGTGTTACAGTGCTTCACTGTGCTGTCATAGTGCTCAAATGTGATATCACAGTGCTCCAATGTTTTGTCACTGTGATCAACTGTGGTGTCACAGTGCTTCACAGTGGTGTCATTGTGCTCCACTGTGGTGTCAGAGTGCTCCACTGTGTTGTCTCATACTATATGTTGGTTACACAGTGCTCCAATGTCATGACCCAGTGCTCCACTGTGATGACAATGCTCCAGTGTGGTGTCACAGTGCTCCACTCTGGTGTCACAGTGCTCCCCTGTGATGTCACTATGCTCCACTATGATGTCACAGTGCCCCACTGATGTGTCAAGGAGCTCCACTGTGGTGTTACCGTGGTTCACTGTGGTGTCACTGATCTCCACTCTGTTGTCACAGTGCTCCATTGTGGTGTCACAGTGCTCCAATCTGGTATGACAGTGCTCCAATGTACTGTCACAGTGCTCACTGTGATGTCGCATTGCTCCACTGTGCTTTTCAGAGTGCTGCACTGTAGTGTCACATGCTCCACTTTGTTGACAGAGTACACAACTGTGGTGTCACATTGCTCCGTGTGGTGTCACAGATCTCCACTGTGGTGTCAGAGTGCTCCACTGTGGAGTGCTCCACTCTTATGTAACAGTACTCAACTGTTATGTCACAGTGCTTCACAGTGATGTCACTGTCCTCCACTGTGGTGTCACAGTTCTCCACTTTGATATCTCAATGTTCCACTGTGATGCCACAGTGCTCCAATGTTGTGTCACAGTTCTCCATTGTGGTGTCAGTGTTCGACTATGGTTTCACCTGGTTTACTGTGGTGTCACAGTACTCCATTCTGGTGTCACAGTGCTACTTGGAGTCAAAATGGTGCACTGTGGTTTCATAGTGCTCCACTGTGATGTCACCGTGCTCCACTGTGGTGTCAGTGCACCACTGTGGTGTCACAGTGCCCCACTGTGGTGGTACATTGCTCCACTGTGTTGACTCATGCTATATTTTGGTGACACAGTGCTCCAATGTTTTGAAACATTGCTCCACTGTGATGACTTAAAGTTCCTGTGTGGTGTCACAGTGCTACATTGTCGTGTCAAAGTGCTCAAGTTTGCCATCACAGTGCTCTGATGTGTGGATCAGAGTGCAAGACTATGGTGTCACAGTGCTACACTGTGGGGTCACAGTGATCCACTGTGGTGTCACAGTCTTCCACTCTGCTGTCACAGTGCTCATTGTGATGTCACAGTCCTCAACTGTGCATAGAGTTCTCCACTGTAGAGTCAATGCTCCATGTGGTTTCACAGTGCTCCTCTGTTGTGTCACAGTGCTCCACTATTGTGTCACAGTGCGTAACTGTTGTGTCACCATGACCAACTATAGAGTCACATGCCCCACTGTGGTGACAGAGTGCTCCACTCTGGTGACCGAATGCTCCACTGTGGTGTCAGAGTGATCACTGTGGAGTCACTGTGCTCCACTGTGGTGTCACAGGCTCCACTGTGGTGACAGCATGCTCCACTGGGCTGTCACAGTTCACCACTGTGATGCCACTTTACCACTGTGTTAAAAGAGTGCTCAACTGTGCTGTCAGAGTGCTCCACTGTGATGTCACAGTGCTCCTCTGTGCTGTCACATGCTCCATTGTGGTGTCACATGCTCCAATGTGGTGACAGTGTTCTCCTTTGAGGTGTACAGTGCTCCACTCTGGTGTCACAGTGCTCCACTGTGGTGTCACAGTGCTCCACTGTGCTTTCACAGTGCTCCACTGTGATATCACATTTTTTCCACTGCGGTGTCACATTCTGTACTTTGTTGACAGCGTACACCATATTTGGTGTCACAGTGCTCCACTTTGGTGTCACAGTGCTCACTGTGGTTCCACAGTGATGTCACAGGCTCCACTGTGTTGATAACATGCTCCACTGTGCTCTCACAAGCACAACTGTGATGTCACTATGCTCCAGTGATGTCACATGTTCCACTGTGGTTTCACAGGCTCCACTGTGTTGACAACATGCTCCACTGTGCTCTCACAAGCACAACTGTGATATCACTATACTCCATTGTGCTGTCACTATTCACTCTGTGGTGACATAGTACTCCACTCTAATGTCACAGTGATCCACGGTACTGTACCAGTGCTGCACTATGCCAGCACAGTGCTCCACTGTATGGTCAAAGTGCTCCATTATATTGTCACCATGCTCCACTGTTTTGAAAGAGCACACCATTGTGGTTTCACAGTGGACCACTTTGGTGTCACAGTGCTCACTGTGGTGTCAGTGTTCTCCACTGCGATGTCAAAGGCTCCATTGTGGTGACAGCATGCTCCACTTTACTCTCACAGTGCACCACTGTGATGCCACAATGCTCCACTGTGAGGTCACAATACTCCAATGTGATGTCACAATGCTCCAATGTGGGTTCACAGTGCTCCACTATGCTATTTTAACTCCACAGTGCTGTCACATTACTGCACTCTGGTGTGACAGTGCTGTTCTGTGTTGTCTCAGTGCTCCAGAGTGGTGTCACAGTGCGGCACTGTGGTGTCACATTGCTGCACTGTACCGTCACTGTGCTACATGGTGCCTGCAAAGTACTCCACTGTGGTGTCACAGGCTCTACTGTGGTGACTTCATGCTCCACTGTGCTCTCAGAGTGCACCACTGTGATGTCACAATGCTCCACTTTGATTTCACAGTGCTCCACTGTGGTGTCACTGTTCTCACTGTGGTGACATAGTACTCCACTGTGATGGCACAGTGCTCCACTATGCCATCACAGTGCTGCACTATGCCAGCAGAGTGCTTCACTGTGTGGTCAAAGTGCTCCACTATGGTGTCACAGTGCTCCACTGTGATGATTTCACAGTGCTCCACAGTGCTGTCACAGTACTTGACTGTGGTTTCACAGTGCTGCACTCTCTTGTCACAGTGCTCCACTCTGCTATCACAGTGCTCCACTGTGTGGTCAATGTTCTCTACTATATTGTCACAGAACTCGACTGTGACATCACAGTGCTCCACAGTGGTTTGACAGGCTCCCAATTGGTCTCAAAGGCTGCACTGTGGTATCATAATGCTCCACTGAGCACTCATAATGCTCCACTGTTACTTCACAGTGCTCCACTGTGGGGTCACCGTGCCTCACAGTGGTGTCACCGTGCTCAACTGTGGTGTCACAGTTCTCCACTGTGGTGTCAATGTGCTCCACTCTGGTGTCACATTGCTCCACTGTGGTGTCACATGCTCCACTGTGTTGACAGAGTACATCATTGTGGTGTCACATTGGTCCAATTTGTTTTCACAGTGCTCACTGTGGTTTCCAAGTTCTCCACTGTGCTGGCATGGGCTCCATTGGCGTGACAGCATGCTCCACTTTTCTCTCACAGTGCACCACTGTGATGCAAAAAAAAAAAATGCTCCACCGTGATGTCACAGTGCTCCATCGTGGTGTCACACTGCTACCTTGTGGTTTTACTGTTCTCCACTCTGTGGTCACAGGCTTCACTGTGGTGTTATAACTCCACAGTGCTGTCACATTACTGCACTCTGGTGTGAAAGTGCTGTTCTGTGTTGTGTCAGTGCTCCAAAGTGGTGTAAATGTTCTACAATGTGGTGTCACAGTGCTCGATTATTGTATCAAATGCTCAACGGTGGGGTCTCATGCTCCACGGTTGGAGAACTGTGCTCTATGATGGTATTACAGTGCTGCACTGTGGTATCACAATGCTGCACTTTTGTATCAGAGTGATGCACTGTTCAGTCACAGTGCTGCACTGTGGTGTGATAATGCTTCACTCTGGTGTCACAGTGTTCCACTGTGGTGTGATAGTGCTCCATCATGGTGTCACAGTGCTCCACTCTGGTTTCAACATGCTCCACTGTGAGGTCACAGGCTTCACTGTGGTGATAGCATTATCCGCTGTGCTGTCACAGTGCACCACAGAGATGTCAATTTGTGCCACTGTGTTGTCACAATGCTCCACTGTGGTACCACAGTGCTCCACTGTTCTGTCACAGAGGTCCACTGTAATGTTCCAATGCTCCACTGTGTTGTCACAGTGCTCCACTGTGGTCTCACATTGCTCCACTGTGCTGTTACTGTTCTCACTGTGGTGACATAGTACTCGACTGTGATGTCATAGTGCTCCACTGTGCCATCACAGTGAAGCACTATGCCAGGACAGTGCTCCACTGTGGTGTCACAGTGCTCCACTATGGTGTCACAGTGCTCCACTCTGGCATCTTGACATGCTCCCATATTGTGTCACAGTGCTCCACTCTGGTGTTACAATGCTCCACTCTGTTGCCACAGTGCTCCACTTTGCTGTCACAGTGCTCCCCTGTGATGTCAACACGCTCCACTTTGGTGTCACTGTGCTCCACTGTGGTGTCAGAATTTTCCAGTGGTTTCACCATGCTCTACACTGGAATCACAGGCTCCACTGTGGTGACAGCATGCTTCACTGTGCTGTCACAGTGTTCACTGTGGTGTCATAGTGCTCCTCTGAGTTGTCAGAGTGCTCCACTGGGATGTGAAAATGCTCCATTGTGATGTAAAAGTGCTTCACTGTGGTGTCACAGAGCTTCTCTGTGTTTACACAGTGTTCCACTGAGGTGTCAAAGTGCTCCACTGTGCTGTCACAGTGCTCCACTGTGATGTCACAATGCTCCACTGTGATGTCACAATGCTCCACTCTGATGTTACAGTCCTCCACTGTGATGTCACAGTGCTGCATTGTGATGTCCCAGTGCTCCACTGTGCTGTCAGGGTGCTGCAATGTAGTGTCACAATGCTCCATTCTGGAGTCACAGTGTTCCACTCTTGTGTCACATTGCTCCACTCTGCTGTCACTGCTCTCACTGTGGTGACATAGTGCTCATCTGTGGTGTCACATTGCTCCACTGTGCTGTCACTGTTCTCACTGTGGTGTCATAGTATTCCACAGTGATATCACAGTGCTCCATAGTGCCATACAGGGCCCCACAGTGCTGTCACAGTGTTCCACTGTGACAACTCAGTGCTGCACTGTGTGATCAAAGTGCTCCACTGTGCTGTCATAGTGCTCCACTGGGATGTGACAATTCTCCATTGTGATGTCAAAGTGCTCCACTGTTGTGACACAGTGATCCACTGTGGTGTTAAATGCTCCACTGTGGTGTCACAAATCTCCACAGTGGTGTATCAGTGCTCAACTGTTCTGTCACCTTGCTACACTTTGGTTTCACAGTGTGCCACTGTGGTGTCACAGTGCTCCACGGTGGTGACACTATTCTCCACTATAGTGTCACAGTGCTCCACTGTATTTCACACTGCTACACTCTGATGTGACAGTGCTCCACTGTGGTGTGACCATGCTGCACTGTGGTTTCACAGTGTTCAAATGTGGTGTCACATTGCACCACGGTTGGAGAACAGTGCTCCTCTGTGGTGTTACAGTGGTCCACACTTGTGTCACAGCGCTGCACTGTCTTGTCACATTGCTGTACTGTTGTGTCACAGTGCTGCAATCTGTTGTCAAAGTGCTCCACTGTGGTGTCACAGACTCCATTGTGGTGACAGCATGCTCCACTGTGCTCTCACAGTGCACCTCTGAGATGCCACAATGTTCCACTGTGATGTCACAGTGCTCCACTGTGGTGTCACAGAGTTCTCTGTGGTTTCACCGTGCGCAACTGTGGTGTCAAACTGCTGCACTGTGGTGTCACAATGTTCCACTTTGCAGTCACAGTGCACCACTGTGATTTCACAATGCTCCACAGTGATGTCACATTGCTCCAATGTAATGTCACAGTGCTCTTCTGTGGTGTTACAGTGCTCCACTGTGATGTCACATTGCTCCAATGTAATGTCACAGTGCTCTTCTGTGGTGTTACAGTGCTCCACTGTGCTGTTATAACTACATAGTGCTGTCGCAGTGCTCCACTGTGTTGTTTCAGTGCTCCACAGTGGTGTCAAAGTGCTTCACTGTGTTGGCACAGTGCTTGTGTCACAATGTTCAACATTGGTGTCTTATGCTCCATGGTTGGAGAACAGTGCTCTACTGTGGTGTTACAGTGCTCCACTTTGGCATCACAGAGCTGCACTGTGGCGTCAGAGTGCTGCAATGCTGTTTGATAGTGCTCCACTGTGTTGTCACAGTGTTCCACTGTGCCATAACAGTGCTGCACTTTGCAGTCACAATGCTCCACCGTTCTGTCACAGTGCTCCTCTATGGTGTCACGGTGCTGAACTGTGGTGTGATAGTGCTCCACTGTGGTGTTACAGTGTTTCACTGTGATGTCACATTGTTCCACTGTGGTGTCACATGCTCCACTGTATTTAAAGAGTACACCCATGTGGTGTCACAGTGCTCATTGTGGTGTCAAAGTGCTCCAATGTGGTGTCACAGGCTCCTCTTTTGTAACAGCATGTTCCAGTGAGCTCTCACAGTGAACCACTGTGTTGTCAATATGCTCCACTGTGATGTAACAGTGCTCCACTGTTGTGTCACATTGCTCCCCTGTGCTATCACAGTTCTCAATGTGGTGTCATAATACTCCACTGAGTTGTCACAGTTCTCCATTGTGCTCTACAGGGTGCCACTGGGCTGTCACTGTGCTAGCACAGTGCTGCTCTGTGCCAGCACTGTGCTCCACTGTGAGGTCACAGTGCTCCTCTATGTTGTCACAGTGTTTCACTGTGGCATCTTATGCTCCCCTGAGGTGTCACATTGCTCCACTGTGGTGTCACAGTGTTCCACTCTGGTGTCACAGTGCTCAACTGTGATGTCACAGTGCTCTGCTGTTGTGTCACAGTGCTTCACAGTTCTGTCACTATGCTCCACTGTGGTGTCACAGTGCTCCCTTCTGGTGTCACAGTGCTCCATTCTGGTGTCACTGTGCTCCACAGTTCTGTCACTATGCTCCACTGTGATGTCACAGTGTTCCATTCTGGTGTAACTGTGCTCCAATCTGTTGTCACTGTGCTCCACTGTAGTGTCACTTTGCTCCACTGTGCTCTCACTGTTCTCACTGTGGTGACATAGTGCTCCTCTGTGATGTCACAGTGCTCCACTGTGATGTCACAGTGCTCCACTGTGGTGTCACAGGCTTCAATGTGGTGTCACAGGTTCCACTGTTGTATCAAATTGTTATACTCTGTCTTCACAGTGCTTCATTTTGATGTCACAATGATCCACTGTGGTGTCACCATGGTCCACTGTGGTGTCACCGTGCTCCACTGTGGTGTCACCATGCTATACTGTGGTCTCAATGTGCTTTATTGTGGTGTCAATATGCTCCACTGTGGTGTCACTGGGCTCCACTGTGGTGTATCATGCTCAACAGTGGTGTCACAGTGCTCCACTGAGTGTCACATTGCTCCACTGTGCTGTAAGAGTGCTCCACTGTGATGTCACAATGCTCCACTGTGATGTCACAATGCTCCACTGTGATGACACAGTGCTCCACTGTGGTGTCAAAATGCTCCAATGTAATGTCACAGTGCTCCACTGTGGTGTCACATTGCTCCACTGTGTGTGTCACAGTGCTCCACCGTGTTGGCATAGTTCTCTACTGTGGTGTCACAGTGCTTTGCAGTGTTGTCACATACTACACTGTGGTGACACAGTGCTCCACTGTACTATCAAAGTCCTCAACTGTGCCATCACAGTGATCTTATGTGCGGTCACAGTGCTCCACTATGGTATAACAGTGCTGCACAGTGGTTTCACATGCTCCATTGTGGTGACTTTGTGCTCCACTGAGGTGTTACAATGCTCCAATGTGGTGTCACCATTCTAAACTGTACTGTCACAATTCTCCATTGTGATGTCAAAGTGCGCCACTGTGGTGTAATAGTGCTCAACTGTGCCGTCAAAGTGCTACATTGGGCCGACAGAGTGCTGAACTATGGTGTAACAGTGCTGCCATGTAGTGTGACAGTGCTCCACTGTGGTATCACAGTGTTCCAGTCTGGTGTCACATTACTCCACTGTGGTGTCACATTGCTCCACTGTGGTGTCACAGTGTTCCACTATGGTGTCACAATGCTCCACTGTGGTCTCACATTGCTCCACTGTGGTCTCACATTGCTCCACTGTGATGTCACTGTGCTTTCTGTGGTGACACATTGCTCCAATGTGATGTCACAGTTCTCCACTGTGATGTCACGGGCTCCATGGTGGTGTCAGATGCTCCACTGTGGTATCACAGCGCTCCACTCTATTGTCAAAGTGTTCCACTGTGATTTCACAGTGCTCCACTGTGGTGTCACCGTGTTCAACTGTGGTGTCACAGTGCTCCACTGTGGTGTCAAAGTACTCCACAGTGGTGTCACATGCTATACTGTGGTGTGACACTGTTCCCTGGTGGTGTCACAGTGCTTCACTGTGGTGTCATAATGTTCCACTGTGTTTGACTTTGCTCCACTGTGCCATCACAGTGCTCTTATGTGTGGTCACAGTGCTCCACTGTGGTGTCACAGTGCTCCACTATGGTGTCACAGTGCTCCACTGTTGTCAGAGTGCTCCACAGTGGTGTTACAATATCCACTGTTGTGTCAGAGTGCTCCACAGTGGTGTCTCATCCTCTATTCTGGTGTGACAGTGCTCCACTCTGGTGTCACAGTACTTCACTATGGTAACACACTACTCCACTGTGTTGTTACAGTGCTCCTCTATGGTGTCAAAATGATCACTGTGGAGTCACAGTGCTGCCCTGTAGTGTCAAATTGTCTACTGTGGTGACTGTGCTCCACTGTGGTGTCACAGTGCTCCAATATGATTTTACATTGCTCCATTGTGATGTCACAGTGCTCCACTCTGGTGTCACAGTGCTCCACTGCAGAGTCAGAGGGCTCCACTGTGGTGTCATAGTACTCCAGTCAGCTGTCACAGTGCTCACTGTGATGTCACAGTCCTCCACTGTGTATTGAGTGCTCCAATGTAGTGTCACATGCTATATTGTGGAGTCACTGTGCTCCACTATGGTGTCACAGTGCTCCACTGTGGTGTCACAGTGCTCCACTATGGTGTCTCATCCTCTACTGTGATGTGACAGTGCTCCACTCTGGTGTCACAGTACTTCACTGTGGTGTCACACTACTCCACTGTGGTGTCAGAGTGCTCCAATGTGATTTTACATTGCTCCACTGTGGTGTCACAGGACTCCCATGTATTTTACATTGCTCTACTGTGATTTCACAGTGCTCCACTATGGTGTGACGGTGCTCGACTTGGTGTCACAGTGTTCCACTGTGGTATCACAAAGCTCCACTCTGGTGTAACATTCTCCACTTTGATTACAGAGGACACAATGTGATGTCACAGTGTTTATTGTGTTGTGAAAGTGGGCTTCTTTGTTCTCACAGGCTCCACTGTCGTGACAGAATGATCTACTCTGCTGTCACAGTGCTCAACACTGCTGTCACTGTGCTGCACTGTGATGTCACAGTACTCCAGTGTGATGTCACTCTGATCCACTGTAGTGTCACAGGCTCCAATGTGGTGTCACAAGATCCATTGGGTATGACAGTGCTCCATGCTGCTGTCACAGTGCTCCACTGTGATGTCAGAGTTCTCCATTGTGATGTTACAATGCTCCACGGTGGTGTCACAGTGCTCCGTTGTGGTGTCAATGTGCTCCTCTGTAGTGTCACAAGGCTCCACTGTGGTGTCACAGTGCTCCACAATGGTGTCAAAGTGCTCAAGTGTGCCATCGGAGTCCTCTAATGTGCGGTTAGAGTGTTCCACTATGGTGTCATAGTACTGCACTGTGGGTCACTGTGCTCCAGTGTGGTGTCACAGTGCTCCACTGTAGTGTCACATGCTACATTGTGGTGTCATAGTGCTCCATTCTGGTGTAACAGTGCTCCACTCTGGTGTCACAGTGCTCCTCTCTGCTGTCAGGGTGCTCACTGTGATTTCACAGTCCTCCACTGTGCATAGAGTGATCCACTGTAGTGTCACATGCTACATTGTGGTGTCACTGTGCTCCACTATGGTGTCACAGTGCTTCACTGTGTTGTCACAGTGCATCACTGTGGTGTCACTTGCTCCATTGTGTTGTCACTCTGTTCCACTATGGTGTCACAGTGCTCCACTGTGGTCTCACAGTGCTCCCCTCTGTTGTCAATGTGATCACTGTGGAGTCACAGTGCTGCCCTGGTGTGTCACAGTGCTCCATTGTGGTGACACCGTGCTCCATTGGGTGTCACAGTGCTCCACTGTGATGTCACAGTGCTCCACTGTGGTGTCAATGTGCTCCACTGTGATGTCACAGTTTTCAACTGTGATGTTACAGTGCTCCATTGTTGTGTCCCAGGGCTCCATTGTGGTGTCAATGTGCTCCTCTGTGGTGTCAAAAAGCTCCACTGTGGTGTCACAGTGCACCACCGTGGTGTCAAAGTGCTCAAGTGTGCCATCAGTGTGTTCTAATGTGCAGTCAGGGTGCTCCAGTATGATTTCATAGTGCTGCACTGTGGGTCACTGTGCTCCAGTGTGGTGTCACAATGCTCCACCATAGTGTCAAATGCTTCATTGTGGTGTCACAGTGCTCCATTCTGGTGTAACAGTGCTCCACTCTGCTGTCACAGTGCTCACTGTGATGTCACAGTCTTACACTTTGCATAGAGTACTACCCTATAGTGTCAAATGCTACATTGTGGTGTCACTGTTCTCCCCCATGGTGTCACAGTGCTCCACTTTGGTGTCACAGTGCTCCACTGTGGTGTCACATGCTCCTCTGTGGTGTCACTCTGTTCTGCTGTGGTGTCACATGCTCAACTGTGATATCCTAGTGCTCCACTATGGTGTCACAGTGCTACTCTCTGGTATAAAAGTGATCACTGTGGAGTCACATTGCTGTCCTGTGGTGTCACAGTGCTCCACTGTGGTGACACAGTGCTCAACCGTGGTGTCAAAGTGCTCAAGTGTGCCATCAGTGTGCTCTAATGTGTGGTCAGAGTGCTCCACTATGGTGTCATAGTGCTGCACTGTGGGTCATTGTGCTCCAAAGTGATTTTACATTGTTCCACTCTGCTGTTACAGTGCTCCACTGTGATGTCACAGTTCTCCACTGTGATGTTACAGGGCTCCACTGTGGTGTCAAAGTGCTCAAGTGTGCGCCATCAGTGTGCTCTAATGTGCGGTCAGAGTGCTCCACTATGGTGTCTTAGTGCTGCATTGTGGGTCACTGTGCTCCAGTGTGGTGTCACAATGCTCCACCGTAGTGTCACATACTCCATTGTGGTGTCACAGTGCTCCTTTCTAGTGTAACAGTGAATCACTGTGGTGTCACAGTGCTCCACTCTGCTGTCACAGTGCTCACTGTGATATCACAGTCCTCCACTGTGCATATAGTGCTACACAGTAGTGTCACAGTGCACCATGTGGTGACACCGTACTCCACTTGGTGTCACAGTGCTCCACTGTGGTGTCACAGTGCTCCACTGTGGTGCCATGTGCTCCCCTCTGGTGTCACTGTTTTCTACTGTGGTGTCACATGCACAACTGTGATTTCAGTGCTACACCCTGGTGTCACAGTGCTACTCTCTGGTGTAAAAGTGATCACTGTGGAGTCACAATGCTGTCCGGTGGTGTCAAAGTGCTACACTGTGGTGTCACAATCTCCACTGTGGTGTGACTGTGCTCTACTGTGGTGTCACAGGACTCCAATGTATTTACCATTCTCCACTGTGAGGTGTCAGTGCTCCACTATGGTTGTCAATGCTCGACTTGGTGTCATAGTGTTCCACTGTGGTGTCATAAAGTTCCACTGTTCTGTTACATGTTCACGGAGGACATGATGTGGTTACACAGTGTTTATTTTATTGTCAAAGTGGGCTTCTTTGGTCTCACAGGCTCCACTGTGGTGTGACCATGCTCCACTTTGGGGTCACAGTGATCAATTCTGGTGTAACAGTGCTCCACTCTACTGGTACCGTGCTCCACTCTGCTGTCACATTGCTCACTGTGATGTCACAATCCTCCATTGTGCATAGAGTGCTCCACTGTAATGTCACATGCTACATTGTGGTGTCACTGTGCTCCACAATGGTGTCACAGTGCTCCACTGTGGTGTCACTGTGTTCTAAAGTGGTGTCACATGATTAACTGTGATATCACAGTGCTCCACTCTGCTGTCACAGTGCTCACTGTGATGTCACAGCCCTCCACTGTTCATAAAGTGCTCCACTGTACTGTCACATGCTACATTGTGGTGTCACTGTGCTCCACTAGGTGTCATAGTGCTCCACTGTGGTGTCACTGTGTTCCAATGTGGTGTCACATGCTCAACTTTGATATCACACTGCTCCAATGTGGTGTCACGGTGCTCCACTCTGGTGTCACAATGCTCCACTATGGGGTCAGAGTGCTCCACTGTGGTGTCACAGAACTCACAGTGGTGTCACTGTGCTCCACTCTTATGTCATAGTGCTTCACTGTGGAGACACAGTGCCCCACTGCAATGTCACAACGCTCAACTGTGATGTAACAGTGCTCCACTGTTGTGTCACAGTGCTCCACTTTGGTGTCACCATGCTCCACTGTGGTGTCACAGTGCTCCACTTTGGTGTCACATGCTCTACTATGGTATCTGAGTGCTCCCCTGTGGTGTCACATTGCTCCACTGTGATGACACATTGCACCACTGTGATGACAAAATGCTTCACTGTGATGAAACAGTGCTCTAGTCTGGGGTCACATTGTTCCATTGTGGTTTCACAGTTCTCCACTATGGTGTCACAGTGCTCCACTGTGTTGGTACAGTGCTCCAATGTGATTTTACATTGCTCCACTGTGATGGCACAGTGCTATACTCTGGTGTCACAGTGCTCCACTGTGTTGTCAGAGTGCTCCACTGTTTTGTCATTGATAACACTAGGCTCCACTGTGTTGTCACAGGATTCCAATGTATTTCACATTGCTCCACTCTGATGTCACAGTGCTTCACTATGGGTGACAGTGCTCATTTGGTGTCACAGTGTTCAACTGTGGTGTCACAAAACTCCACTGTGGTGTCACATGCTCCACTTTGTTTACAGAGGACACAATATGGTGTTACAGTGTTTATTCTGTTGTCAAAGTGGCCTTCTTTGGTCTCATAGGCTCCACTGTGGTGTCACTGTGAGCCACTGTGTTGTCACCATGCTCCACTTTGGGGTCAGAGTGAACCACGCTGGTGTCACTGTTCTTCACTGTGGTGTCACAGTGCTCCACTGTCATGTTTCATCCTCTAATGTTGTGTGACAGGGCTCCGCTCTGGTGTCAGAGTACTCCACTGTGGTGTCACTGTGCTCCAATGTGGTGTCGCATAGCCCAATGTGCTTTTCACAATGCTTCACTGTGATATCACAGTGCTCCACTGTGGTGTCACAGGACTCCAATGTATTTCACATTACTCCACTGTGCTGTCACAGTGCTCCCCTATGGTGTGACAGTGCTCGACTGTGGTGTCACAGTGTTTCACTGTGGTGTCACATGCTCCATTTTGTTTACAGAATACACAATGTGGTATCACATTGTTTTCTGTGTTGTCAAAGTGGACTTCTTGGGGTACACAGGCTCCACTGTAGTGACAGCATGCTCTACACTACTGTCATACTGCTCCACTGTGAGGTCACAGTTCTCCACTTGATGATACAGTACTCCACTTTGGTGACACAGTGTCCCACTGTGGTGTCACAGTGCTCCACTGTGGTGTCAAAGTGCTCCACTGTGATGACACATTGCTCCACTGTGATGAAATAATGCTCAACTGTGATGTCATAATCCTCCACTGTGATGAAATAGTGCTCTAGCCTGGTGTCACATTGTTCCATTGTGGTTTCACAGTTCTCCACTCTGTTGTTACAGTGCTCCACTGTGGTGTCACAGTGCTCCACTATGGTGTTAAAGTGCCTCACGGTGGTGACAAAGTGCTCCACTATGGTGTCACAGTGCTCTACTGTGGTGTCACAGTGCTCCACTGTGATGTCACAATGATCCACTGTGATGTGAACAGTGTTCCACTGTTGTGTCACAGTGCTCCACTGTGGTGACACAGTACTCCAAGCTGGTGTCACTGTTCTCCACTGTGGTGTCAGAGTGCTCCACTGTCGTGTCTCATCCTCTACTGTGGAGTGACAGTGATCCACTCTGGTGTCAGAGTTCTCCACTGTGGTGTCACAGTGCTCCTCTGTGATGTTATAATGCTTCACTGTGATGTCATAGTGCTCCACTGTGGTGTCACATCCTCTATTGTGGTATCACAGTGCTCCACTCTGGTGTCACAGTGCTCAACTGTGATGTCACAATGCTCCATTGCACAATGCACAGAGTACTCCTCTGAGGTGTCATAGTGTTCCACTGTGATGTAACATTGATCCATTATGGTGTCACATCCTCTATTGTGGTGTCACAGTGCTCCACTGTGATGTCACTGTGCTTTACTCTGTTTTCACAGTGCTCCATTCTGCTGTCACAATGCTCATTGGGATGTCACAGTGCTCCACTGTGCTGTCCGAGTGCTGCACTGAAGTGTCACAATGCTCCACAATCGTGTCACAGTGCTCCACTGTGTTGTCTCATTGCTCTACTGTGCTGTCACTGTGCTCACGGTGGTGACATAGTGCCCCACTGTGATGTCACAGGCTGCACTGTGGTATCACAGCGTTCTAGTCTCCTGGCAGAGTTTTCCACAATTATGTCACAGTACTCCACTTTGAAGACACTGTGCTCCACTGTGGTGTCACAGAGCGCCACTGTGGTGTCTCACACTTGAGCTCCACACAGTGCCCAAGTGTGCCATCACAGTGCCCTTATGGGCCTTCACAGTGCTCCACTATGGAGTCTCAGTGCTGCACTGTGCTGTCACATGCTCCACTGTGGTGACAGTGTGCTACAATAGGATGTTACAGTGCTCCACTCTGGTGTCACAGTGCCCCAATGTGATCCCACTATTCTCCACTGTGCTATAAGAGTGCTCCACCGGGATGTCACAATGCTACACTGAGATGTCACAGTGATCCACTGTGGGGTCAAAGTGTGCAACAGTGATGTCACAGTGCTCCACACTGATGTCACAGTGCTTCACTGTGGTGACACAGTGCTCCACTATTGTGTCACAGTGCTCCACTGTGGTGTCACAGTGCTCCACTGTGGTGTCACAGTGCTCCATTGTGATGTAACAGTACTCCACTGTTGTGACACTGTGCTCAACTGTCGTGTCACTATGCTCCACTGTGGTGTCACAGTGCTCCATTGTTGTGTAAATGTGCTCCACTGTGGTGTCTCAGTGCTCCACTGTGCTGTCACAGTACTCCACGCTGGTGTCACTGTTCTCCACTGTCCTGTCAGAGTCCTCCACTGTAGTGTCTCATCCTCTACAGTGGTGTGACAGTGATCTACTCTGGTGGTAGAGTACTCCTCTGTGGTGTCACAGTGCTCCTCTGTGATGTTACAATGCTTCACTGTGATGTCATAGTGCTCCACTGTGGTGTCAAAGGATCCAAGGTGGTCTCACAGGATTCACTGTGGTATCCCAGCGCTCCACTCTGCTGTCAAAGTGTTCCACTGTGATGTCACAGTGCTCCATTGTGGTGACACTGTGCTCTACTGTGGTGACACCGTGCTCCACTGTGGTGTCACATTGCTCCATTATGGTGTCACATCCTCTACTGTGGTGTCACAGTGCTCCACTGTAGTGTCACACTCCTTTACTGTGTTGGCACAGTACTCCATTCTGCTGTCACAATGCTCAGTGCGATGTCACAGGGCTCCACTGTGATGTCACAATTCTCCACTGTGATGTATCAGTGCTCCACTGTCGTGTCACAGTGCTCCACTGTGCTGTCAACATGCTCAACTGTGGTGTCTCAGTGTTCCACTGTGGTGTCCCCATGCTTTACTGTTTTGTCACAGTGCTTCATTCTGCAGTCACAATGCTCACTGGGATGTCACAGTGCTCCACTATGCTGTCAGAGTGCTGCGTGGTAGTTTCACAATGCTCCACAGTGGTGTCACAGTTTTCCTGTAGGGTGTCTCATTGCTCTACTGTGCTGTCACTGTGCTCCCTGTGGTGACATAGTGCTCCACTGTGATGTCACAGGCTCCACTGTGGTATCACAGCACTCTAGTCTGCTGTCACAGTGTTCCACTGTGATGTCACAGTACTCCATTTTGAAGTCACTGTGCTCCAATGTGGTGACACCATGCTCCACTGTGATGTCACAGTGCTCCACTGTGTTGTCAATGTGCTACACTGTGGTGTCACAGTGCTCCACTGTGGTGTCACATGTTCTATTGTGGTGTCACACTGCTCCACCTTAGTGTCACAGTTCTCCACTGTGGTGTCATAATGCTCCACTAACCACTCGGGTGTCACAGAGATCCACTGTGGTGTCACAGTGCTCAAGTGTGCCATCACAGTGCTCTTATGTGTAGTCACAGTGCTTCACTATGGTGTCATAATGCTGCACTCTGGTGTCACATGCTCCACTGTGGTGACAGTGTGCTCCAATGGGGTTTTACAATGCTCCACTCTGATGTCACAGTGCTCCAATGTGATCACACAGTGCTCCATGGTGCGGTCAAAGTGCTCCACCGGGATGTCCCAATGCTACACTGAGATGTCACAGTGCTCCACTATGGTGTCACAGTGCTCCACTGTGGTGTCACAGTGCTCCACGATGATATCACAATGATCCACTATGATGCCACAGAGCTCCACTGTGGTAACATAGTGCACCACTCTACTGTCAGAGTGCTCCCCTGAAATGTCACATGCTCCATTGTGGTGTATCCGTGCTCAACTGTGCTGTCACAATGCTCCACCGGGATGTCACAATGCTACACTGAGATGACAGAGTGCTGCACTGTGGTGTCACAGTGCTCCACTGTGATGTCACAGTGCTCCACTGTGGTGACAAAGTGCTCCATCGTGGTGTCACAGTGCTCCACTGTGGTATCAGAGTGCTCCACTGTGATATCACAATGTTCCACTGTGATGTAACAGTGCTCCAATGTTCTGTCATAGTGCTCCACTGTGGGGTCACCATGCTCCATTGTGCTGTTACAGTGCTCCATTTTGGTGTCAATGTGCTCCAAAGCAGTGTCATAGTGCTCCACTCTGGTGTCACATGCTCTACTACGTTGTCTGAGTGCTCCACTGTGGTGTAACCATGCTTTACTGTGTTGTCACATACTACATTCTGCTATCACAGTGCTCACTGGGATGTCCCAGTGCTCCACTGTGCTGTCAGAGTGCTGCACTGTAGTGTCACAATGCTCCACAATGGCATCATAGTGTTCCACTGTGGTGTCACATTTCCCTACTGTCATGTCACTGTGCTCACTGTGGTGACATAATGCTCCACTGTGATGTCAAAGTGCTCCACTGTGGTGTCACAGTGCTGCACTCTCGCGATATATGCTCCACTGTGGTGTTTCAGTGCTCCACTGTGCTATCACAGTGCTCCACTCTTTTGTCACAGTGCTAAACTGTATTGTCACTGTGCTCCATTGTGCAGTCACAGAACTCAATGTGCATTCACAGTGCTCCACTGTTGTGTCACAGTGTTCCACTTTGGTGTCACCTTGCTCCACTGTCGTGTCACCCTACTCCATTGTGGTGACAATGTGCTCCACTATGATGTCACAGTGCTCCACTGTGGTGACACAATTCTCCACTATGGTGTCACATGCTCCACTGTGGTGTCACTATGCTCCACTCTGCTGTCACAGTGTTCCACTGTGATGTCACAGTGCTCAACTGTGATGTTACATTGCTCTACTCTGGTGTCACAGTGCTCCACCAGGATGTCACAATGCTACACTGAGATGTCACAGTGGTGTCACAGTACTCCATTGTCGTGTCACAGTGCTCCACTGTGATGTCACTGTGCTCCACTGTGGTGACACAGTGATCCATTATGTTGTCACAGTGATACACTGTTGTGTCACATGCTCTACTATGTTGTCTGAGTGCCCCACTGTGCTGTTACAGTGCTCCACTGTTGTGTCAGAGTGCCCCACTGTGGTGTCACAATGCTTCATTGTGATGTCATAGTGCTCCATCGTGGTGTCAATGTGCTCCACTCTGGTGTCATAGTGCTCCACTCTGGTGTCACATGCTTTAATATGATGTCTGAGTGCTCTTCTGTGGTGCCACTCTGCTTTACTGTATGGTCACAGTGCTCCAGTCTGCTGTCACAATGCTCACTGGCATGTCACTGTGCTCCACTGTGCTGTCCGAGTTCTACAATGTAGTGTCACAATGCTCCACAATGGCATCACGGTGTTCCAATATGGTGTCACATTGCTCTACTGTGCTGTCACTGGGCTCACTGTGGTGACATAGTGCTCCACTATTTTGTCACAGTGCTCCACTGTGGTGTAACAGTGCTCCACTCTCACAATACATTCTCCACTGTGGTGACTCAGTGCTCCACTGTGCTGTCACAGTGCTCCACTTTTTTGTCACAATAGTACACTGTATTGCCAGTGTGCACTACTGTGCAGTCACACAACTCAATGTGATGTCATAGTGCTCCACTGTGGTGACACAGTGTTCCACTGTGGTGGCACAGTGCTCCACTGTGATGTAACAGTGCTCCACTGTAGTGCCGATGCTCCACTTTGGTGTCACCATACTCCACTGTGGTGTCAATGTGCTCCACTGTTGTGTCACAGTGCTCCACTCTGGTGACACATGCTCTACTATGGTGTCATCATGCTCCACTGTGGTGTCACAGTGCTCCACTGTGATGAAATAATGCTCCACTGTGATGTCACAATGCTCCACTGTAATGTAACAGTGCTCTAGTCTGGCGTCAAATTGTTCCATTGTGGTTTCATGGTTCTCCACTGTGTTGTCACAGTGCTCCATTCTGCTGTCACAATGCTCACTTCGATATCACAGTGCTACACTGTGGTGTCAGAGTGCTTCACTGTAGTGTCACAATACTCCAAAATGGTTTCACAGTGTTCCACTGTGGTGTCACATTTCTCTACTGTGCTGTCACTGTGCTCACTGTGGTGACATAGTGCTCCACTGTGATTTTACAGTGCTCTACTGTGGTGTCACAGTGCTCCACTCTGGCGACACATGCTCCACTGTGGTGTCTCAGTTCTCCACTGTGCTGTTACAGTGCTCCACTTTTTTGTCACAGTGCTAAACTGTATTAACAGTGTGCTCCACTGTGTAGTCATAGAACTCACTTTGGTGCATCAGTGCTCCACTATGATGTCCTATTTCTCCACTCTGATGTCCTATTGTTCCACTGTTCTGTCACAGTGCTGCACTGTAGTGTCACAGTGCTCATCTCTGGCATCACACTATTACACTGTGGTTTCACAGTACTCCACAGTAGTTTCACAGTGCTCCACGTGCTGTCACAGTGCTCAGGATGATGTTGCAGTGCTTCACTGTGGTTTCCCGGGGCTCCACTCTGGTGTCAAAGTACTCCACTATACTGTCACTGTGCTCCACTATGCTGTCACAGTGCTCCATTGTGGTGTCACTATGCTTCACTGTGGTTTCACATGATCCACTGTGGGGTCACCGTGCTCCACAGTGGTGTAACAGTGCTCCATATTGGTGTTACAATATTCCACTCTGGTGTCACAGTGCTCAACTATGGTGTCACAGCGCTGCACGGTGCGGTCACAGTGCTCCACTGAGTTGTCATACTTCTCCACTGTGATGTGACAGTGCTTCACTGTGGTGTCACAGTACTCAACTCTGCAGTCAAGTGCTCCACTCTGCTGTCACATTGATTACTGCATTGTCACAGTGCTCCCCTGTGCTGTCAGAGTGCTGCACTGTAGTGTTACAATGCTCCACTATGGCATCAAAGTGTTCCACTGTGGTGTCACAGTGCACCACTGTGCGGCCACAGTACTCCACTGTGGTGTCAATGTGCTCCAATGTGGTGTGACAGTGCTTCACTGTGGTGTCACAGTGCTTCACTGTGGTGTCACAGTGCTTCACTGTGGTGTCACATGCTCCACTGTGGTGTTACATTGCTCCATTTTGTTGTCAAAGTGCTCAACTCTGCTGTCACAGTGCTCCACTATGTTGTCACAGTGTTCCACTGTGGTGTCACAGTGCTCCACTTTGATATCACATTACTCACTGTGGTGCCAGAGTACTCCACTGTGGTGTCACAGTGCTCCACTGTGCTGTTACAGTTCTCCATTGTGATGTCATCATGCACCACTGTGATGTCACAGGGCTCAAACGTGGTATCACAGTTCTCCACTGTGATGTCACTGTGCTCCACTCTGGTGTCACTTGATCTAATGTGGTGTCAATGTGCTGTACTATGGTGTCACAGTGCTCAACTCTGGTGTCACAGGCTTCATTCTGGTGACAGAATGCTCCACTGTGCTGTTACTGTGCACCACTGTGATGTGACATTGTCAACTTTGATGTCAGAGTGCTCCACCGTGTTATCACAGTGCTCCACTCTGCTGTCACATTGCACCACGTGATGACATCATGCAACACTGTGACGTCTCAGTGCTCTACTGTGGTATCACCGTGCTCCACTGTGATGTCACTTGCTCAATTGTGGTGTCACAGTGTTCCACTGTGGTGTCACATGCTCTACTGTGGTGTCAGTGTGATCTATTGTGGTGTCACAGTGCACCACTGTGGTGTCACGTGTTCCAATTTGATATCACAGTACTCACTGTGGTGCCAGAGTACTCCACTGTGGTGTCACAGTGCTCCACTGTGCTGTTACAGTTCTCCACTGTGATGTCATCATGCACCACTCTGATGTCACAGGGATTGAACTTGGTGTCACAGTGCTTCACTGTGGAGTCACAGTGCTGCACTGTGGTGTCCCAGTGCTCCACTGTGGAGACACAGTGCTGCACTGTGGTTTCTATGTGCTCCACAGTGGTGTCACATGTTCTACTCTGTTATCACAGTACTCCACTGTGTTGTCACATGCTCCACTGTGGTGTCACATTGCTGCACGGTGCGGTCACAGTGCTCCACTGAGTTGTCATACTTCTCCACTGTGATGTGACAGTGCTTCATTGTGGTGTCACAGTGCTTCACAGTGGTGTCACATGCTCTAATGTGGTGTCACAATGCTCCATTTTGTTGTCAAAGTGCTCACCTCTGCTGTCACAGTCCTCCACTATGTTGTCACAGTCTTCCACGTTGATGTCACAAAACTTCACTATGGTGTCGCCTTGCTCAATTGTGGTGTCACAGTGCTCCACTGTGCTGTTAGAGTTCTCCACTGTGATGTCATCATGCACCACTGTGATGTCACAGTGCTTGAACGTGGTAGAGCAAAGCTCCACTGTGATGTCATTGTGCTCCATTGTGATGTCACAATGTTCCAAAGTGATGTCACCGTGCTCCATTATGGTGTCACTGTGTTCCACTCTGGTGTCACATGCTCTATTGTGGTGTCATTGTGCTATACTATGGTGTCACAGTGCTTCACTGTAGTGTAACAGTGCTGCACTGTGGTGTCAGAATGATCTACTGTGGTGTCACAGCGCTCCATTATGATTTCAGATAACTCCATTGTGATGCCATAGTGCTACACTGTGGTGTCACAGTGCTCAACTCAGGTATCACAGTGCTCCACTGTTGTGTCACAGTGCTCCACAGTGTTGTCACCATGCTCCGCTGTGGTGTCCCAGTGCTCCACTGTGGTGTTAGAGTACTCCACTCTGTGGTCAAGTGCTCCACTCTGCTGTCACAGTGATTGCTGTGTTGTCACAATTCTCCCCTGTGCTGTCAGAGTGCTCCACTGTAGTGTTACAATGCTCCACTCTGGCATCACAGTGTTCCACTGTGGTGTCACATCACTTCACTGTGCAGTTACCGTGCTCCACTGTGGTGTCATACTTCTTCACTGTAGTGTGACTGTGCTTCACTGTGGTGTCACAGTGCTTCACTTTGGTGTCACATGCTCCACTGTGGTGTCACAATGCCCCATTGTGTTGTCAACGTGCTCAACTCTGCTGTCACAGTGTTCCACTATGTTGTCACAGTGTTCCACTGTGGTGTCACAGTACTACACTATGGTGTCACAGGCTCCACTGTGGTGACAGCATGCTCCACTGTGCTGTTACAGTGCACCACTGTGATGTGACATTCTCCACTGTGGTTTCAGAGTGCTCCACTCTTGTATCCCTGTGCTCAACTCTACTGTCACATTGCACCACGTGATGTCATCATGCAACACTGTGATGTCACAGTGCTCCACTCCGGTATCACCGTGCTCCACTATGGTGTCACCTTGCTCAATTGTGTTTTCACAGTGCTCCACTGTGGTGTCACAATCTCTACTGTGGTGTCAGTGTGATCTATTGTGTTGTCCCAGCGCTCCACTGTGGGGTCACAGTGCTCCACTTTGATGTCACAGTACTCACTGTGGTGTCACAGTGCTCCACTGTACTGTTAGAGTTCTCCACTGTGATGTCATCATGCACCACTGTGATGTCACAGTGCTCAAATGTGGTATCACAGAGCTCCACTGTGAAGTCATAGTGCTCCACTGTGATGTCACAATGCTCTACAGTGATGTCACCGTTCTCCACTGTGTTGTTACTGTGCTCCACTCTGGTGTCACATGCTCTATTGTGGTGTCAATGTGCTGTACTATGGTGTTACAGCGCTTCACTGTTGTGTAACAGTGCTGCACTTTGGTTTCAGAGTGATCTACTGTGGTGTCACAGTACTCCACTGTGATTTCACTTTACTCCATTGTGATGTCACTGTGCTCCACTGTGGTGTCACAGTGCTGAACTGTGGTGTTACTGAGCTCCACTGTGGTGTCCCAGTGCTCTACTGTGGTGTTCAGTGCTACACTGTGGTGTCACAGGCTCCACTGTGGTGACAGCTTGCTCCACTGAGTTGTTACAGTGCACCATTGTGATATGACAATCTCCACTGTGGTCTCAGAGTGTTCCACTGTGCTATCACAGTTCTCCACTCTGCTGTCACATTGCACCACGTGATGTCATCATGGAACACTGTGATGTCACAGTGCTCCACTGTGGTGTCACACGCTCTACAGTGGTGTCACAGTGCTCTACTCTGCTATCATGTTCCTCGACTGTGCTGTCACTATGCTCATTTTGGTACCACAGTACTCCTCTGTGGTGTCACAGTGCTCCACTCTGAGGCCATATTCTTCACTGTGGTATCACAGTGCTCCACTCTGGTGTCAAGTGATCCACTGTGGTGTCACAGTGCTCCACTGTGATTTCAGATTACTCCATTGTGAGGTTACATTGCTCCACTCGGTTGTAACTGTGCCCCACTGTGATCTCACATTACACCATTGTGATATTACAGTGCTTCACTGTGGTGTATCAGTGCTCCACGGTGTTGTCACAGTGCTACCCTGTGGTGTCACAGGCTCCACTGTGGTGACAGCATACTCCACTGTGCTGTTACAGTGTACCACCATGATGGTACATTCTCTACTGTGGTGACACAGTGTTTCACTGTGTTTTCACAGTGCACAACTGTGCTGTCACTGTACTCCACTATGTTGACACCGTGCTCCACTGCTGTGTCACAGTGCTCCACTGTTGTGACACAGTGCTCTACTTTGGTGTTAAATCCTATACTGTGGTGTCACTGTGCTCTACTCTTTTGTCACAGTGCCCCACTGTGGTGTCACAGTGCTCAACACTGCTGTCGAAGTGCTAACTGTGATGTCACAGTGCTACACTGTGCTTTCAGAGAGCTACACTCTGCTGTCACAGTGCTCCACTATGTTGTCACCGTGCTCCACTGTGGTGTCACAGTGCTCTACTTTGGTGTTACATCCTATACTGTGTTGTCATTGTGCTCTACTGTTTTTTTCACAGTGCTCCACTGTGGTGTCACAATGCTCAACACTGCTGTTGCAATGCTAACTGTGATGTCACAGTGCTACACTGTGCTTTCAGAGTGCTGCACTGTAGTGTCACAATGCTCTACTATGGTGTCACAGTGCTCCCCTGTGCTGTAACATTGCACAACTATGCTGTTACTGTGCTCTCTGTGGTGCCAGAGTACTCCACTGTGTGTCACAGTGCTGCACTATAGAGTCACAGTGATCAACTGTGGTGTCACAGTGCTCTACTGGGGTGTCACAGTGCTCAAAGTTGATGTCTCATGCAAAACGGTTGTGACACAGTGCTCCACTATGATGTCACTGTGCTCCACCGTGCAGTCAGAGTTAAGCAGAGTTAAGCACTGTAGTGTCAAATTCTCCACTCTGCGGTCACAGTGTTCCATTGTTGTGTCACATTGCTCCACTGTGCTGTCTCTGTGCTCACTGTGGTGCCTCAGTGCTCGACTGTGTTGTCACATTGCTCCACTGTGATGTCACAGTGCTAAGCTGAGGAGTCACAGTGCTCCACTGTGGTGTCACAGTGCTCCATTGTGGTGTCACAGTGATCACTGTATTGTCACTATGCTACACGGTGGTGTCACAGGCTCCACAGTGTTGTCTCAGTGCTCCACTGTGATTTCACATTACTCCATTGTGATGTCCACGTGCTCCCCTGTGGTGTCACAGTGCTCCACTCTGCTGTCACAGTAATCACTGTGGTGTCACATTGTTCCATTGTGATATCACAGTGCTCAATTTTGATGTCACAGTGCTATTCAGTAGTGTTACACTCCACAGTGCTGTCACAGTCCTGCACTATGGTTTCGCAGTCCTCCCCAGTAGTGTCAGAATGTGCCACTTTTCTGTCACAGTGCTCAACGGTGGTGTTTCTTGCCCCTGGGTTTGACACAGTGTTCCGCTGTAGTGTCACAGGCTAGATTATGGTGTCACTGTGCTCCACTGTGATGCCACAGTGCTCCATTGTGATGTCATAGTGCTCCACTGTGGTATCACAGTGCTCCACTGTGATTTCACATTGCTCCATTGTGATGTCATAGTGCTCCACTGTGGTATCACAGTGCTCCACTGTGATTTCACATTACTCCATTGTGATGTCACAGTCCTCCACTGTGGTGTTCAGTGCTCCACTGTGGTGTCACAGTGCTCCACTGTGGTGTCACAGTGCTCCACTGTGGTGTCACATGCTTTACTGTGGTGTCAGTGTGATCTATTGTGTTGTCCCAGTGCTCCACTGTGGTGTCACAGTGCTCCACTTTGATGTCACAGTACTCACTGTGGTACCACAGTACTACACTGTGCTGTCACAGTGCTCCATTGTGATGTCACGTGCTCGATTTCGATGACAAAATGCTCCACTGTGGTGTTACACTCTAACTTGCTGTCAAAGTGCTGGTCTGTGGTGTCACAGTGCTCTACTGTGGTGTCAGTGATCAATGGTGGCATCACAGTGCTCAAAGCCAGTGTCACAGTGCTCAAAGGTGCAGTCACAGTGCTCAAAGATGGAGTCTCATGCACCAAGGTTGTGACACAGTGCTCCACTGTTTTTTCACAGTGCTCGCTGTGGAGCCAGAATGCTGCACTGTGTTGTCACAGTGCTCAACAGTGGTGTCACAGTGCTCCACTGTAGTGTCACATGCTCCACTGTTCTGTTACATAGCAACACCGTGATGTCACATTCTCTAATGTGGTGACACAGTGCTCCACTGTGGTATCACAGTGTTCCACTGTGTTGTCACAGTGCACCACGTGATGTCATCATGCTCCACTGTGATGTCACAGTGCTGCACTGTGGTATTACATGCTCTACTGTGGTGTTATTGTGCTCTACTGTTGTGTCACAGTGCTCCCTGTAGTGTCACAGTGCTCCACACTGCTGTCACAGTGCTAATTGTGATGTCACAGTGCTCCACTGTGCTTTCAGAGTGCTGCACTGTAGTGTCACAATGCTCCACTATGGGGTCACAATGCTCTACTGTGCTGTAACATTGATAAACTGTACTGTCATTGTGCTCACCGTGTCTGTCACAGTACTCCACTGTGGTGGTGTCACAATGCTGCATTGTGATGAAACATTCCCCACTGTGGTGACACAATGCTCCACTCAGGTGTCAGATTGATCCACTGTGATGTCACAGTGCTGCACTGTGATTTCACATTACTCCATTGTGATGTCATTGTGCTCCAATGTGTTGTAACAGTGCTCCACGGTGATTTCACATTACTTAATTGTGATGACACAGTGTTCCAATGTGTTGTCACAGTTCTCCAGTATGGTGTCACAGTGCTCCACTGTAGTGTCACAATGCTCCATTGTGGTGTCTCATGGTCTACTGTGGTGACAGAGTGCTCCACTGTGGTGTCACAGTGCTCCACTGTGGAGTGACAATGCTCACTGCTGTGTGACAGTGCTCCATTCTGGTGAAACAGTGCTCCACTGTGAAGTCACAATGCTCTACTGTGGTGTCAAATTGCTCCACTCTGATTTCCCATTGCTGCATTGTCATGTCACAGTGCTGCACTGTGGATTCACAGTTCTCCACTGTGGTGTGACAGGTTTCACTGCTGTGAGACAGTGCTCCAGTGTGGTGACACAGTGCTCCACTGAGGTGTTACAGTGCTCAACTGTGCTGTCATAGTTATCACTGTCATGTCACATTGGTCCACTGTGGTGTCACAGTGCACAATTGTGATGTCACAGTGCTCTACTGTGGTGTCAAATTCTCCACTGTGATGTTACCGTGCTCCAATGTTATGTCACAGTGCTCCAATGTGGTTTCACTGTGCTCCAATTTTTTGTCACTGTGCTCCACTGTGCTGTCACAGTTCTCCATTGTGATATCTCAATGCTCCACTCTGATGTCAGATTTCTCCACTGTGGTGACACCGGCTCCACTGTGGTGAAAGAGTGTTCAACTCTGCTGTCACAGTGTAGAACTATGATGTCACAATGCTCGATTGTGATGTCATTGTTCTCTACTGTGGTGTCAGAGTGCACAATCTGGTGTCACAGTGCTCCATTGTGGCGTCACAGTGATCCACTGTGGTGTCACTGTGCTCACTGTTGTGTCACAATGCTCTACTCTGTTGTCAGAAGCTTCACTGTGATGACAAAGTGCTTGACAGTGCTATCAAAATGCACCACTGTGATGTCACAATGTTCCACTGTTATGTGACAGTGCCCCACTGCGGTGTCACAGTCATACAATATTATGTCACTGTGCTCCACTGCTGTGTTGCTGTGCTCAAATGTGGTGTCACAGTGCTCCAGTGTGATATCACATTGATCCATTTTAATGTCACTGTGTTCCACTGTGGTGTTACAGTTTTCCATATTGCTTTTGAAATTGCTCACCGTGGTGTCACATTGCTCCATTGTGATGTCACAGTGCTCCACTGTTATAGTCTCCCCTCCCCCAGCCTGGAACTTGCTTGCTCAGGGTGGAGTTTCCTGCTCATTCATTCTGCCACGCCCACTGCTAGACTGTGCTGCTTTGCTGTTTGGAGCCACACACGTGCTCATCCTGCTACTGGACCCCGAGTTATTTGGTGGGAATCAGGTCCCCTTCCCCCTTCCTTTATAACTGAATGTCTGAACAAGCAAAATTGAGCTTTGATCAGAATGAGACTGTCTTGGCTCCGTTTCTTCTTTCTCCCCATCTAGTTCCTCTCCCTTAGCTCGAGTGGCCATCTCAGTTAAACTGTTCGTTGCGAGCTGCTGGCTGGCCACAACAGTATGGCACCCAAACAGGGACCTAAAAAATGGCAGAGGGATGCTAAGAGAAACACTGTTGGTGTTGAGCTCCACGGGAAAGGCAAAGGATCTTCGTATCAGGCACCAGAACAACGGACAGGTACACATGCTAGCACTAGCTTAAAATTTCAGTTTTGTAAGGTGTTGCTGAGGGTGCTGTAGGATACGAGCTAAGCTTGAATCGGTGCCTACCCAATGCTGGTTCTGCTTGGGTCAGCAGCATGTTAATCGGAACTAGAAACGGAATCAGGCGGGTCGGCCGCAGCTTTTTAGAAAGCAGCTTAGGTAGAAGAATGAAGGGTTTAAAGTTATGGATCAGGCGGTTGCCCTTAGTTTTCAGGAGTTGTTTCAGGCCAGAGGAGTAAGGCTTGAAGTACAATTAGTAAGAAATTTTTTAGGTAAGATAGATAGCTGTTGCCCATGGTTCAAGGAAGAAGAAACAGCCTCTTAGTTTCAGAGTAAAAAAGCTGATAAATGGTTCATGATTAATGTGTTTGACAGTGGTAAAGTGTTTTTTATTCTATGATTGTAACTACAAAAATTGATATTCTCTGATTGGTCTAAAATTAACTGCTTCATTTGGTTCCTTTTTATTGATAATGTGCTCTACATGTTTTCGCATTCAGCTCATAAGTTGTTGGTTAAGATTAATAATTGTTACATTGCTACAAATGGTTAGTGTTAAATTTGATAACTCAAGTTTAGAGTCCTTCTGACACGTGGCATAAGGCAGGCCAAGAGGCTGGGTCTCTAAAGATATTTCTAGTTTAGATAATACTTAATGTGGTTCCTATTCTAAATAGTAAAATTTAAGATAAGATTTAAAGCAATGCCTCTTTATTAAAGCATTAAAGCTTGCTTTAATAGGTATTCATAGGTATTAATTGACATCCAAACTTCGTAATGTGATAGTAATGCTTCTAATATTGATTTTAAAGATGATAAATTGTTTTAAACTTGGGTTTTACTTTCCCAAAGTTGTAGGTATTATCCTAATGTTGCACAAGAAACTTTAAAATTATGGTTAAAACTGCCATTGTTCCATTGACTGCAGCTTACAGTTTGATTACAAATTTAAGATTGATGCTCAGATTAAAAGGTATTTTACGTTTGAGTTAATACAGGGCTCTAGACAGCCCCAGAGCGGCTTGTGGCCTTCTTGTGTTTTGCAAACAGTGCCTGAAAAAGTTTTTCCCTGTGTTCAAGAAAATTTCTTTTTAACAGTGTTACAGATCTATTCAGATGTTTCATAATGCTTAAATTCAAAGAGTTTTGCTTCTAGTGAACTGTAATCACTAAAAAATTTTGCCTCTCGGTATGGCTAATATAGCTTCACATTATGTAAAAAAAAAAAATATTGTTTCTGCTTCTATACAAGAAGCCAAGAGTTTTAATCTTTAATCTTTCAGTGTATATTATTTCCTAAGTGAAAAGTATTTTATTAACTAATGATTCTCAAGAGAAGTTTACCTTAAATCCTTGCTCTCACCCAAGAGATTCAGAGACAATATCCTTTTATTAATTAGTGCTTTAGTTTACTACAGAAGGTTTTACAAAAGATAAAGAAAGCTTTTATAATTCTTATTAATTGGTAATTAAATATTAGTTGTGCCCAAGACAATTCTTTGACCAGAAAAAAACATTATTGTAAAATCATTTTTCTCATCCTCCCAGCCGATCATTGGCCCACGTGGACCCAACTAGCTACTACAGGGCAGAGTCTTAAGACACACAATTTCCCCTGTTTCAGCACAAATAATCTAGTTGTGTGCTGTAGATGGTACTTTAAAATACTAACAATCAAACCTTAATTTGTATATTAATAGTCAATGCCATATCTCAGAGCTCATAATTGCTTAAAATTGTTCGTCCCTCAGATACTATTAATTCTCAAATTTACAATTGCTTATGCATATTTCTAGTTAATAAATAAATTATGCACATGTGACTCTTAATAACTTTTCAAGCTTTCTAGTTACAACCGCTCCTTAAGAAAAATGATTAAGCCGGGCGTGGTGGCGCACGCCTTTAATCCCAGCACTCGGGAGGCAGAGGCAGGCGGATTTCTGAGTTCGAGGCCAGCCTGGTCTACAAAGTGAGTGCCAGGACAGCCAGGGCTACACAGAGAAACCCTGTCTCGAAAAACCAAAAAAAAAAAAAAAAAAAAAAAAAAAAGAAAAATGATTAAAAGTACAATTAGTCACTGCCCCTTTACAGCCAAGTATTTAAAATGTTTTGTCAAAAGGTTAGACATTGTAAATTTTTTTTCTTTTTTTTTAATTTTTAATATTTTTATTACATATTTTCATCAGTTACATTTCCAATGCTATCCCAAAAGTCCCCCATAGCGCCCCCCACTTCCCTACCCACCCATTCCCAATCTTTTGGTCCTGGCATTCCCCTATATTGGGGCATATAAAGTTTGCAAGTCCAATGGGCCTCTCTTTCCAATGATGGCCGACTAGGCCATCTTTCGATACATATGCAGCTAGAGACAAGAGCTCCAGGGTTCTGGTTAGTACATCATGTTGTTCCGACAATAGGGTTGCAGATCCCTTTAGCTCCTTGGGTACTTTCTCTAGCTTCTGCATAGGGAGCCCTGTGATACATCCAATAGCTGACTGTGAACATCCACTCCTGTGTTTGCTAGGCCCCGGCATCGTCTCACAAGAGACAGCTATATTTGGGTCCTTTCAGCAAAAACTTGCTAGTGTATGCAATGGTGTCAGCATTTAGAAGCTGCTTATGGGAAGGATCCCTGGATACGGCAGTCTCTAAATGGTCCATCCTTTCATCACAGCTACGAACTTTGTCTCTGTAACTCCTTCCCTGGGTGTTTTGTTCCCAATTCTAAGAAGGGGCACAGTGTCCACACTTTGGTCTTCATTCTTCTTGAGTTTCATGCGTTTAGTAAATTGTATCTTATATCTTGGGTATCCTAAGTTTTGGGCTAATATCCACTTATCAGTGAATACATATTGTGTGAGTTCTTTTGTGATTGTGTTACTTCACTCAAGATGATGCCCTTCAGGTCCATCCATTTGGCTAGGAATTTCATAAATTCATTCTTTTTAATAGCTGAGTAGTACTCCATTGTGTAAATGTACCATAATTTCTGTATCCATTCCTCTGTTGAGGGACATCTGGGTTCTTTCCAGCTTCTGGCTATTATAAATAGGGCTGCTATGAACATAGTGGAGCATGTGTCCTTTTTACCGGTTGGGACATCTTCTGGATATATGCCCAGGAGAGGTATTGCTGGATCCTCCGGTAGTACTATGTCCAATTTTCTGAAGAACCGCCAGACTGATTTCCAGAGTGGTTGTACAAGCTTGCAATCCCACCAACAATGGAGGAGTGTTCCTCTTTCTCCACATCCTCGCCAGCATCTGCTGTCACCTGAATTTTTGATCTTAGCCATTCTGACTGGTGTGAGGTGGAATCTCAGGGTTGTTTTGATTTGCATTTCCCTGATGATTAAGGATGTTGAACATTTTTTCAGGTGCTTCTCTGCCATTCGGTATTCCTTAGGTGAGAATTCTTTGTTCAGTTCTGAGCCCCATTTTTAATGGGGTTATTTGACTTTCTGGAGTCCACCTTCTTGAGTTCTTTATATATATTGGATATTAGTCCCTTATCTGATTTAGGATAGGTGAAGATCCTTTCCCAATCTGTTGGTGGTTTTTTTGTCTTATTGATGGTGTCTTTAGCCTTGCAGAAGCTTTGCAGTTTCATGAGGTCCCACTTGTCAATTCTCGATCTTACAGCACAAGCCATTACTGTTCTATTCAAGAATTTTTTCCCTGTGCCCATATCTTCAAGGCTTTTCCCCACTTTCTCCTCTATAAGTTTCAGTGTCTCTGGTTTTATGTGAAGTTCCTTGATCCACTTAGACTTGACCTCAGTACAAGGAGATAGGAATGGATCGATTCGCATTCTTCTACATGTTAACAACCAGTTGTGCCAGCACCATTTGTTGAAAATGCTGTCTTTCTTCCACTGGATGTTTTTAGCTCCCTTGTCGAAGATCAAGTGACCGTAAGTGTGTGGGTTCATTTCTGGGTCTTCAATTCTTTTCCATTGGTCTATTTGTCTGTCACAATACCAGTACCATGCAGTTTTTATCACAATTGCTCTGTAGTAAAGCTTTAGGTCCAGCATGGTGATTCCACCAGAGGTTCTTTTATCCTTGAGAAGAATTTTTGCTATCCTAGGTTTTTTGTAATTCCAGATGAATTTGCAGATTGCACTTTCTAATTCGTTGAAGAATTGAGTCACATTGCTCCACTATAGTGTCACAGTGCTCCACGGTGGTGTCACAGTGCTACAGTGAGGTGTCTCATGCTACACTGTGGTGACAGAGTGCTCCACTGTGGTGACATACTGCTCCACTATGGTGTAACAGTGCTCCATTCTGGTGTCTCTGTGCTCCACTGTGGTGTCACAGTACTCAAATGAGATTTCACATTACTCCATTGTGATGTCACAGTGCTCCACTGTGGGGTGACAGTGCTCACTGCTGTGTGACAGTGCTCCATTCTGGTGAAACAGTGCTCCACTGTGAATTCACAGTGCTCTACTGTGGTGTCAAATTGCTCCGTTCTGATTCCTCATTGCTCCATTGTCATGTCACAGTGCTACACTGTGGATTCACAGTGCTCCACTGTGGTGTGACAGGGTTCACTGCTGTGAGACAGTGCTCCAATGTGGTGACACAGTGCTCTACTGAGGTGTTACAGTGCTCAACTGTGCTGTCACAGTTAACACTGTCATGTCACATTGCTCCACTGTGGTGTAACAGTGCTCCATTCTGGTGTCACTGTGCTCCACTGTGGTGTCACAGTGCTCCAATGTGGTTTCACATTGCTTCATTGTGATGTCACAGTGCTAAACTGTGTTATCAATGTTCTCCACTGTGGTGTCACTGTGCTCAACTGTTCTGTCACATGCTCCCCTGTGTTGTCACAGTGCTCGAATTTAGTGTCACAGTACTCCACTCTGCTCACTGTGGTGTCACATTGCTCCAATCTGATTTCATAGTACTCCATTGTGGTGTCACAGTGCTACATTGTGCTTTCGCAGTGCTTCACTGTGTTATTATTTTGCTCCACTGTGGTGTCACTGTGATCCAATGTGCTGTCACATGCTCAACTGTGGTGTCACAGTGCTCCATTGTGATGTCATAGTGCATGATTTGATGACAAAATGTTCCACTGTGGTGTTACACACCACTTTGCTGTCACAGTGTTGCACTGTGGTGTCACAGTGCTGCAGTGTGTTGTTACAGTGATCCACTGTGGTGTCAGTGCTCAACGGTGGTGTCACATGCTCTATGGTTTTGACACAGTGCTACACTGTGGTGTTACAATTCAACTGTGCTGTCACAGTGCTGCACTATAGAATCACAGTGCTCCACTGTGGTGTATAGTGCTCCACTGTGTTGTCACATTGCCCCAATGTGCTGTCTCTGTGCTCACAGTGTTGCCACAGTGCTCCACTGTGATATCACATTGCTCCACTGTGATGTCACAATGCTCCTCTGAGGTGTCAGAATTCTCCACTGTGATGTCACAGTGCTCCACTGTGATTTAAAATTGCTCCATTGTAATATCACAGTGCTGCACTGTGGTGTCACATGCTCCACTGTGGTGTCAGAGTGCTCAACTTTGGTGTCTTAGTGCTCCACTCTGGAGTATCATGCTACACTGTGGTGACAGAGTGCCCCACTGTGGTGTCACAGGCTCCACTGAGGTGTACAGTGCTCACTGCTGAGTCACAATTCTCCACTGTGGTGTCACATGCTTCACTGTGCTGCCACAGTGCTCACTGTGGTGTCACATTACATCACTGTGCATTCACAGTGCTCCACTGTGATGTTACAGTGCTCCATTGTGATGTCACAGTGCTCTACTGTTGTGTCACAGTGCTCCACTGTGATTTCACAGTGGTCCACTGTTGTGTCACAGGGCTCCATTGTGCTGTCACAGTGCTTCACTGTGGTGTCAGAGTGCTTCACTGTGGTTTCACAGAGCTCAACTATGGCGTCACTGTGCTCCACTCTCCTGTCACAGTAATCTCGGTGGTGTCACATTGCCCCATTGTGATTTACAGTGCTCGATTTTGATGTCACTGTGCTCTACAGTGTTGTTACTGTCCACCGTGCTGTCACAGTGCTCCACTTTGCTGTCACAGTGTTCCACTGTGGTGTCACAGTGCTTAATGGTGGTGTCTCATGCTCCAGGGTTCTGACAGAGGGCTCCACTGTAGTGTCACAGTGCTCCACAGTGGTGTGACCGTGCTCGCTGTTGTGTCACAGTGCTCCACTGTGGTGTCACAGTACTACACTGTGGGGTCAGTAGCCCACTGAGGTGTCTCATGCTACATTGTGGTGACAGAGTGCTCCACTGAGGTGTCAGAGTGCTCCACTGTTCTGTCACAGTGCTCCATTCTGGTGTCACAGTCCTCCACTGTGAATTCACATTTATCCATTCTGATGTCATAGTGCTCCACTGCTGTGTCATTGTGCTCCACAGTTACTTCACTGTGCTTCAATGTGCTATCACAGTGCTCCACTGTGCTGGAACATGCTCCACTGTGCTGTCACAGTGATCAACTGTGGTGTCACAGTGTGCCACTGTGCTGTCAGAGTGCTCAACTGTGGTGTCTTAGTGCTCCACTCTGGAGTTTCATGCTCCCCTGTGGTGACAGAGTACCCCACTGTGGTGTCACAGGCTCCACAGTGGTGTACAGTGCTCACTTCTGGGTCACAGTTCTCCACTGTGTTGTCACATGCTTCACTGTGCTGCCCCAGTGCTCAATTTGGTGTCACATTGCACCACTGTGCATTCACAGTGCTCCACTGTGATGCCACAGTGCTCCATTGTGATGTCACAGTGCTCTACTGTGGTGTCACAGTGCTGCACTGTGGTGTCACTGTGCTCCACTGTGCTGTCACATGCTCCACTGTCCTGTCACAGTACTCCACTGTGGTGACACAGTGCTGCACTCTGCTCTCCAAATGCTCACTGTGGTGTCACATTGCATCAGTGAGATGTGACAGAGCTCCACTGTGATGTCACTGTGCTCCACTGTGTTGTAAGAGGGCACCACTGTGATTTCACGTTACTCCATTGTGAGGTCATCATGCTCCACTGTGGTTGGACTGTGATCGTCTATGTTGTCACGGTGCTCCACTCTGATTTCAAATTGCTCCATTGTGATATCACAGTGCTGCACTGTGGTGTCACAGAGCTCCATTGTGGTGTCACAATGCTCCACTGTGATGTCACAGTGCTCTACTCTGATATCAAATTGCTCCATTGTGATATCACAGTGCTGCACTGTGGCGTCACAGTGCTGCACTGTGGTGCCACAGTGCTGCACTGTGGTGACACAGTGCTCCACTGTGGTGACAGAGTGCTTCACTGTGCTGTCACATTGCTCAACTGTGATGTCACAGTGCTCCACTGTGCTGTCACAATTCTCCTCTGTGATGTCACAGTGCTCTACTCTGATTTCAAATTGCTCCATTGTGATATCACAGTGCTGCACTGTGGTGTCACAGTGCTCCACTGTGGTGACGGAGTGCTCCACTATGGTGCAGAAGTGCTCCACCGTGGTGTCACAGTGCTCCATGGTGATGTCACAGTGCTTCACTGTGGTGTCACATGCTCCACTGTGCAGATACCATGCTCCACTCTGCTGTTACAGTGCACCATTGTGTTGTCACCTTCTCCACTCTGGTGTCACAGTTCTCCACTGTGATTTCCGATTACTCTATTGTGATGTAACAGTGTTCCAATGGTTTGTAACAATGCTCCACTGAGATTTCACATTACACCATTGTGTGGTCACAGTGCTGCTCTGTGCTGTCAAATTGCCCCACTGTGTTTTTACACTGCATCACTGTGATGCCACAGTGCTCCATTGTGATGTCACAGTGCTCTACAGTGCTGTTATATTCAACAATGCTGTCTCAGTTCTGCACTGTAGTGTCACAATGGTCCATTGTAGTCTCACAGTGCTCTACTGTTTTGTCACAGTGCTCCACTGTGGTGTCATAGGACTCCAATGTGCTGCCACATTGCTCCATTGTGATGTCACAATGCTCCACTGTTGTGTCACCATGCTCACTGTTTTGTCACTGTGCTATACTTTGGTGCCGCATGCTCCACAGTGGTGTCACAGTATTTCACTGTCATTTCACATTACACCATTGTGATGACACATTCTCCACTGTGGTTTCACAGCGCTACACTGTGATATCACATTACTAAATTGTGATGTCACAGTTCTCCTCTGTGTTGTAATATTGCATCACTGTGATTTCCCATGACATCATGATGTCAACGTGCTCCACTGTGCTGTCACAGTGCTCACTGTGTTTGCACTCTGATCCACTATGTTGTCACAGTGCTCCACTCTGATTTCACATTGCTCCATTGTGATATGACAGTGCGTTACTGTGGTGTCACAGTGCTCCACTGTGGTGTCACAATGCTCCACTGTGGTGTCACAGTGCTCCATTATGCAGTCACAGTGCTTCACTGTGGTGTGACTGTGCTACACTGTGCTGTCACATGCTCGACTGTGCAGTCACAGTGCTACACTGTCATGTCACAGTGCTCCACCCTGCTCTACAAGTGCTCAATGTGGTGTCACATTGCTTCACTGTGAATTTGCAGTGCTCAACTGTGGTGTCACATGCTCTACTGTGGAGTCACAGTGCTCCACTATGCTGTCACAATGCTACACTGTACTGTCACATTACTCCACTGTGCTTCACTGTGTTCACTGTGGTGCCACAGTACTCCAATATGGTGTCACAGTGCTCCAATATGATCTCACATTCTCCACTGTGGTGTCCCAGTACTCCACTCTGGTGTCAGAGTGATCAACTGTGGTGTCACAGTGCTACACTATGATTTCAGATTACACCATTGTGATGTCACAGTGATCCCCTGTGGTGTCTCAAGTTCCACTGACATGACCCAGTGTTCCAATGTGGTGTTACAGTTTTCACTGTGGAGTCACAGTGCTGCACTGCGGTGTCACAGTGCTCCATTCTATTGTCAATGTGCTCCACTGTGGTATCATAGAGCTCTACTGTGCTGGCAAGTACTGCACTCTGATTGCACAAGGCTCCACTGTGATGTCACAGTGCTCTACAGTTGTGGCCCAGTGCTCCAATGTGGTGTCACATTGCTCCACATTGGTGTAAATGTGCTACTCTGTGATTTCACAGCATTCCATTGTAATGTTACAGTGCTCCACTGTGGTGTCACTGTGCTCCACTTTAGTGTCATTGTGCTACTCTGTGATTTCATAGCACTCAACTGTAGTGTCACAGTGCTTCACGGTATAGTCACAGTGCTCAACGGTGGTGTCTCATGCTCCACGGTGGTGACACAGTGCTCACTTGTAGTGTCACAATGCTCCAATGTGTTGTCACTGTGCTCCACTGTGGTTTTACACTTCTCCACCGGGGTGTCACAGTGCTCCAATGTGGTGTCACCATGGTCCACTGTGCTGTCTCATGCTCCAATGTGGTGAGAGAGTGTTCTACAGTGGTGTTACAGTGCTCTACTGTGGTGTGTCAGTGCTCACTGTTGTGTCACTGTGCTCAACTGTGGTGTCACAGTGCTCCACTGAGGAGTCTCATGCTCCACTGTGCTGAAAAAGTGCTCCATTGTGGTGTGACAGTGCTCATCTGTGGTGTCACAGTGTATCACTGTTGTGTCACAGTTATCCACTGTTGTGTTACATGGTCCACTGTGATGACAGAGTGCTCCATTGTTTTGTCATAGTCCTCCACTGTGGTGTCACAGTGATAAATATGTTGTCACATGCTCCACTGTGGTATCACAGACTCCAATGACAGGACAACATACTCCAATGTGTTCTCAAAGGGTACCACTGTGGTGTCACAATGCTCCACTGTGATTTAACTATATTATTGTGGTAAAACTGTGCTGCAATGTGCTGCCACACTGCTCCTCTGTGCTGTCACAGTGCTCCACTGTGGTGTCACAGTGTTCCAATGTGTTGTCACAGTTTTCACTGTGGAGTCACTGTGCTACACTGCGGTGTCAATGTGCTCCACTGTATTGTCACTGTGCTCCACTGTGGTATCACATTGCTCCAATATGATTGTACAGGCCTCCACTGTGATGTCACAGTGCTCTACAGTTGTGGCACAGTGCTCCACTGTGGTGTCACTGTGCTCCACTTTGTTGTCAATGTGCTACTCTGTGATTTCATAGCACACAACTTTAGTGTCACAGTGCTCAACGGTGTTGTCTCATGCTCCAAGGAGGTGACACAGTGCTCAATTGTAGTGTCACAGTGCTCCAATGTGGTGTCACAGTGCTCCACTGTAATGTTACAGTTCTCCACTGTGGTGTCATAGTGATAAATATGTTGTCACATGCTCCACTATGGTGTCACAGACTCCAATGTCATGACAACATACTCCAATGTGTTCTCAAAGTGTACCACTGTGGTGTCACAGTGCTCCACAGTGGTGTCACTGTGCTCCACTTTGGTGTCACAGTGCATCACTGTGCTGTCACAGTGCTCTACTGTGGTGTCACCGTGTTCTAATATGGTGTTACAGTGTTCACTGTGGAGTCACAGTACTGCACTTCGGTGTCACAGTGCTCCGTTGTATTGTCACTGTGCTACACTGTGATGTCACAGTTCTCCACTCTGATTGCACAAGTCTCCACTGTGATATGAAAGTGCTCTACATTTGTTGCACAGTGCTCCACTGTGGTGTCACTGAGCTCCACTTTAGTGTCAATGTGCTACTCTGGGATTTCACAGCACTCCACTATAGTGTCACAGTGTTCCACTGTGGTGTCACAGTGCTGAACGGTGGTGTCTCATGATCCTCGGTGGTGACACAATGCTCAATTGTCGTGTCACAGTGCTAAAATGTGGTGTCACAGTGATCCACTGTGGAAACAGAGTTCTCCCTTATGGTGCCACGAGCTCCACTCTGGTGTCACTGTGCTCCACTGTGATATCACAGTCCTCTACAGTTGTGGCACAGTGCTCCACTGTGGTGTCACTGTGCTCCACTTTGGTGTCAATGTGCTCCACTGTAGTGTCAGAGTTCTCCACAGTGGTGTCACAGTGCTCTATTGTGGTGTCAAAGTGTTCCACTGTGGTGTCACAGTGCTCCACTGCGGTGTCACAGACTCCACCCTGGTAACACCATGGTAAAATGTGCTGTAACACTGCACCACTGTGATGGCACAATGCTCCACTGTGCTGTCACATGGTGCACTGAGGTGTTACATGCTCCACTGTGGTGACAAAGTCCTCCCTGTTGGTGTCACAGTGCCCCACTCTGATGTCCCTGTGCTCCACTGTGGTGTCACAGTGCTTCACTGTAGTGTCAATGTGCTCCAATGTGTTGTCACTGTGCTCCACTGTGGTGTCACATAAGCCACTGTGGTGTCACAGTGGTCCACTGTGGTGTCACTGTTGACCATTGTTTTGTCTCAGTGCTCACGGTGGTGGCAAAGTGCTCCAATGTGGAGACAGAGTGCTGCACTGTGCTGTCAGAGTGATCCACTGTTCTGTCACATTGCTCAATGTAATGTCACAATGCTCCACTGTGGTGTTACTGTGCTCCATTGTGGTGTCAAGGTGCGCCACTGTCTTGTCAATGTGCTCCACTGTGGTTTCACAGTGCTCTACTCTAGTGTCACATTGCTCCACTGTGTTGTCACTGTGCTCCACTGTGGTGTGACAGTGCTCATTGTTGTTTCACAGTGCTCCACTGAGGTGTCTCATACTCCATGGTGGTGATACAGTGCTCCACTGTACTATCACAATGCTCCACTGTGGTGACAGAGTGCTCCACTATGGTGTCACAGTGATCCACACTTGTGTCTCTGTGCTCAACTGTGGTGTTAAAGTGTTTCATTGTGGTGTCACAGTGATCCACTGTTGTGTTACATGCTCCACTGTGACAACAGAGTGCTCCACTGTTTTGTCATAGTCCTCCACTGTGGTGTCACAGTGATAAATATGTTGTCACATGCTCCACTTTGGTGTCACAGACTCCAGTGTCGTGACAGCATGCTCCAACGTGTTGCCACAGTGTACCACTCAGGTGTCACAATGCTCCACTGTGATGTCACTATATTACTGAGGTAAAACAGTGCTCCAAGTGGCTGCCACACTGCTCCATTGTGCTTTCACAGTGCTCCAATGTGATGTCACAGTGTTCCAATGTGGTGTCACTGTTTTCACTTTGGAGTCACAGTGCTGCACTGTGGTGTCCCAGGGCTCCACTGTATTGTCACTGTGCTCCACTGTGGTATTACAATGCTCCACTGTGGTGTCACAAGGCTCCACTCTGATGTCACAATGCTCTTCTGTGTTGTCACAGTGCTCTAGAGCTGTGGCACAGTGCTCCACTGTGGTGTCACTGTGTTCCACTTTGGTATAAATGTGCTACATACTGGTTTCACTGTGCTCCACTGTAGTGTCAGAGTGCTCCATAGTGGTGTAACAGTGCTCCACAGTGGTGACACAGTGCTCCACTGTAGTGTCATCTTGCTTCACAGTGGTGTCACAGTGCCCCACTGTGGAGTCACAGTGCCCCACTGTGGTGTCACAGTTCTCAGTGTGGTGACACAGTGTTCCACTGTGGTGTCAGCGTGCTCCAATGTTCTCTCACAGTGAACGATAAGATGTCACAGTGCTCAACTCTGGAGTCACAGTGCCCCACTGGAGTGTCCCAGTGCTCCAGTGTGGTGGCACAGTGCTCCACTTGGTGTCACATTGTTCCACACTGGTGTCACTCTGTTCCAATATCGTGTCACAGTGCTCCATTGTGGTGTCTCATGCTCCACTGTAGTGACTGAATGCTCCAGCCTGGTGTCACAGTGCTCCACTGTGTTGTGACAGTGCTCAATGTTTTGTCACAGTGCTCCAATGTGGTGTCACTGTGCTCCACAGTGATGCCACAGTGCTCAACGGTGGTGTCTCATGCACCACAGTGGTGACACAGTGCTCCACGGTGGTTACACAGTGCTACACTGTGATGTCACAAGCTCCACTGTAGTGTCACAGTGCTCCACTGTAGTGACCCAGAGCTCCACTGTGGTGTCACAGTGCTCCACTGTGTTGTGACAGTGCACCACTGATGTGTCACAGTACTCCACGGTGGTGTCACAGTGCTCCACTCTGGTGCCACAGTGCTTCACTGTCTTGTCACAGAGATCCACTTTTGCTTCACATGCTCCACTGTGCTGACAGAGTGCTCCACTGGTGTGTCATAGTTCTCTACTGTGTTGTCACAGTGATCACTGTGTTGTCACAGTGCTCCACTGTAGTGTCACAGACTCCTATGTGGTGACAACATGCTCCCATGTGCTGTGAGAGTGCACCACTGTGATGTCACAGTGTTCCACTGTGATGTCACTGTATTACTGTGGTAAAACAGTGCTCAACTGTGGTGACCAAGTGCTCCATTTTGGTGTCACAGTACTCCACTGTGTTGTGAGAGTGCCCACTGTGCTCCACTATGGTGTCTCATACTCCTCTGTGGTGACCATGCACTCCACTATGGTGACACAATGCTCCAGTGTGGTGTCACTGCGCTCCACTGTGTTGTCACAGTGCTTCAGTGTCATTACACAGTGATCCACTGTTGTATCACATGGTCCACTGTGATGACAGAGTGCTCCACTCTTGTGTCATAGTGCTCCACTCTGTTGCCATAGTGATCACTGTGGTGTCATAGTGCTCCACTGTGGTGTCACAGGCTGCAACCTAGTGACAGTATGCTCTAATGTTTTGTCACAGTGCTCCACTGTGGTGTCACAGTGCTCCAAGGTGTCACTTTGCGACACTCTGGTGT
Organism: Mus caroli; assembly: GCF_978045245.1. NCBI lineage: Eukaryota > Metazoa > Chordata > Mammalia > Rodentia > Muridae > Mus > Mus caroli. Next base: position 132,270 of record NW_028227264.1, read on the forward strand.
CACATTGCTCCATTGTGGTATCACATTGATCTCTGTGATGTCACAGTGCTCTACTGTGGTGTCAACTTGTTCCACTGTAGTGTCACTGTGCTCCATTGTGGTGCCACAGTACTCACTGTGGTGTCACAGTGCTTCACTGTGGTGTCACAGTGATTCACTTTTGTTTCTCATGATCCACTGTGATGACAGAGTGCTCCACTATTGTGTCATAATCCTCCACTGTGGTGTCACATACTCCAATGTGGTGAACATGCTCTAATGTGCTATGACAGTGCACCATTGTGATGTCACAGTGTTCCACTGTGATGTCCTGTATTACTGTGGTAAAACCGTGCTCCATTGTGGTGACTGAGTGCTCCACTTTGGAACACAGTACTCCAATGTGTTGTGACAGTGCCCACTGTGGTGGCAATGTGTTCCACTCTGGTGTCAATGTGCTCCACTGTGCTTTCACAGTGCTCCACTGTAGTGTCACAGTGCTCCACTGTGCTCTAAAAGTGCTCCACTGAGGTGTCTCATGCTCCACGGTGGCGACACAGTGTTCCACTGTGGTGTTACTGACTCCACTGTCGTGACAGCATGCTCCAATGTGCTGTGACAGTGCACCACTGTAATGTTACAGTGCTTCACTGTGATTTCACTGTATTGCTGTAAATCTGTGCTTCACTGTGCTGTCACAGTGCTCCACTCTCATGTCACAGTGCTCCACTGTGGTATCACCATGCTCCACTGTGTTGACAACGTGCTCCATTGTGGTGTCACAATACCCACTGTGGTGTCATAGTGCTCCACTGTGGAGAAAGAGTGGTGCTATTTGGTGTCACAGTGCTCCACTGTGTTGACACAATTCTCACTGTGATGTCACTTTGTTCCTCTCTGATGTCACAGGCTCCAATGTGGTGTCAGTGTGCTCCAATGTTCTCTAACAGTGAACCACTGAGATGTCACAATGCTCAACTCTGGTGTCACAGTGACCCACTGTGGTGTTCCAGTGCTCCAGTGTGCTGACACAGTGCTCCACTGTGTTGTCACATTGTTCCACAGTGATGTCACTCTGTTCCACTATCGTGTCACAGTGATCCACTGTGGTGTCACAGAGCACCACTCTGTTGTCACAGTGCTCCACTGGGGTGTCACAGGCTCCACTGTAGTGACTGAGTGCTCCAGCTTGGTGTCACAGTGCTCCACTGTGCTGTCACTGTGCTCCATTGTGTTGTCACAGTACTCACTGTGGTGTAACAGTGCTTCACTATGGTGTCACAGTGATTCACTTTTGTTTCTCTTGCTCCATTCTGGTGACAGAGTGCTCCACAGTTGTGTCATAATGCTCCACTGTGGTATCACAGTGATCACTGTGTTGTCACAGTGCTCCACTGTGGTGTCACAAACTCCAATGGGGTGAACATGCTCTAATGTGCTGTGACTGTGCACCACTGTGAGGTCACATTGTTCCACTGTGATGTCACTGTATTAATGTGGTAAAAACGTGCTCCATTGTGGTGACCGAGTGCTCCACTTTGGAACACAGTACTCCAATGTGTTGTGACAGTGCCCACTGTGGTGTCACCCTGCTCCACTATGGTGTGTCATGCTCCACTTGGTGACCGTGTGCTCCACTGTGGTTTCAATGTGTTCTACTCTGGTGTCAATGTGCTCCACTGTGCTTTCACATTGCTCCACTGTAGTGTCACAGTGCTCCACTGTGCTCTCAAAGTGCTCCATTGAGGTGTCTCATGCTCCACGGTGGTGACACAGTGCTCCACTGTAGTGTCACACTGCTCCACTGTGGCGTGTCAGTGCTCCACTGTGGTGTCACAGTGTACCAGTGTGATATAACAATGCTTCACTGTGATGACACTGTATTACTGTTGCAAAACAGTGCTCCAATGTGCTGTCACAGTCCTCCAATGTGATGTCACAGTTCTACACTCGGGTGTCACAGTGCTCCACTGTGGTGTCTCATGCTCCACTGTAGTGACTGAGTGCTCCAGCATGGGGTCACAGTGCTCCACTGTGTTGTGACAGTGCTCACTGTTTTGTCACAGTGCTCCACTAAGTTGTCTCATGCTACACTGTGGTTTCAGAATGCTCCAATGTGGTGTCACTGTGCTCCACTGTGATGTCACAGTGCTCAACCGTGAAGTCTCAAGCTCCACGGTGGTGACACAGTGTTCCACTGTGGTGTCACAGTGCTCCACTGAGGTGTCTCATGCTACACTGTGGTTACAGAATTCTCCACTGTGATGTCACAATGCGGCACTGTGGTGTCACTGTGCTCCACTGTGATGTCACAGTGCTCATCGGTGATGTCTCATGCTCCACGGTGGTGACACAATGCTCCACTGTGGTGTCATAGTGATTCACTGTGGTGTCACAGTGATCCATTTTTGATTCACATGCTCTATTGTGGTGACAGAGTGCTCCACTGTTGTGTCATAGTCCTCCACTGTGGTGTCACAGTGATCACTGTGTTGTCACAGTGCTCCACTGTGGTGTCACAGACTACAATGGGCTGTGAGAGTGCACCACTGTGATGTCACAGTGTTCCACTCTGATGTCACTGTATTACTGTGGTAAAACAGTGCTCAAATGTGGTTACAAAGTGCTCCACTTCGGTGTCACATTACTCTACTGTGTTGTGAGAGTGCCCACTGTGCTCCACTATGGTGTCTCATGTTCCTCTGTGGTGACCGTGTGCTCCAGTGTGGTGACACAATGCTCCAGTGTGGTGTCACAACGCTCCACTGTGGTGTCACAGTGCTTCACTGTCATGACACAGTGTTCCACTGTTGTGTCACATGCTCCACTGTGGTGACAGAGTACTCCACTGTTGTGTCATAGTGCTCCACTCTGGTGCCACAGTGATCACTGTGGTATCATAGTGCTCCACTGTCTTGTCACAGACTCCAACCTGATGACAGCATGCTCTATTATTTTGTCATAGTGCACCACTATGATGTCACAGTGCTCCACTGTGGTATCATAGTGCTCCACTGTGGTGTGACAGTGAACCACTGTTGTTTCACAGTGCTCTACTGTGGTGACACAGTGCTCCACTCTGCTGTCACAGTGCTCCACTGAGGTGTCTCATGCTACACTGTGGTTACAGAGTGCTCCACTGTGGTGAAAGTGTGCTCCACTATGGTGTTACAGTGCTCCAAGGTGTCACTGTGATACACTGCGGTGTCACATTGCTCCATTGTGGTGTCACATTGATCACTGTGTTGTCACAGTGCTACACTGTGGTGTCACAGACTCCAATGTGGTGACAACATGCTCCAATGTGCTGTGAGAGTAGAACACTGTGGTGTCAGAGTGCTCTACTGTGGTGTCACCGATTCCACCCTGGTGACACCATGCTCCTATGTGCTGTGACAGTGCACAACTATGATGTCACAGTGCTCCACTGTGATGTCACTGTATTACTGTGGTAAAACAGTGCTCCTCTGAGGTATCACCATGCACCATTTTGGTGTCACCGTGCTCCACTCTGGTGTCACTGTGCACCATTGTGGTGTCACAGTACTCACTGTGGTGTCACGGTGCTTTACTGTGGTGTCAGAGTGATCCACTTTTGTTTCACATGCTCCACTGTGGTGAATGATTGCTCCATTGTTCTGTCAAAGTCCTCCACTGTTTGTTCACATTGATCACTGTGTTGTCACAATGCTCCACTGTTATACCACAGACTCCAATGTGGTGAGAACATGCTCTAACGTGCTGTGTCTGTGCACCACTGTGATGTCACAGTGTTGCACTGTGATGTCACTGTATTACTGTGGTAAAACCATGCTCAACTTTGGTGACCGTGTGCTCCACTTTGGTGTCACTGTACTCCACTGTGTTGTGACAGTGCCCACTGTTGTTTCACAGTGCTCGACTATGCTCCACTGTCTTATGCTCCACTGTGGTGACCGTATACTCTACTGTGGTGTCCGTATGCTCCACTGTGGTGTGACTGTGCTCACTGTTGTGTCATTATGCTCCACAGTGGTGACAGAGTGCTCCACCACGGTGTCACAGTACTTTACTCTGGTGTCACTGTGCTCCATTCTGATTTCACATTGCTTGATTGTAATGTCACAGTGCTCCAGTGTGGTGTCACAGCACTCCACTTGGGTCTCACAGTACTTCAATGTCGTGACACTGATCCACTGTTGTGTGACATGCTCCATTGTGGTGTCACAGTGCTCCACTGTGCTGTCACAGTGCTCCACTCTGGTGTGACAGGCCCCACTGTGGTGAGAGCATGCTCCAATGTTCTTTCACTGTACCACTGTGTAAAATAGTGCTCCACTGTGCTGCCAGAGTGCTCCACTGTGATGTCACAATGCTCCACTGTGCTGTCACATGATCCCCTGTGGTGTAACATGCTCCTCTGTGATGACAGATTGTTCCTTTGGGTGTCACAGTGCTACAATGCGCTGTCACAGTGCTCCACTGGGGTGTCACAGTGCTTCACTGTGTTGTCACTGTGCTCCACTGTGGTGACACTCTGCTTCACTGTGTCACATGATCTACTGTGGTCTCACAGTCCCCCACTGTGGTGTCACTGTGCTCCATTGTGGTGACACTGTACTCAATGTAGTGTCACAGTGCTCCACTGTGGTGAAAGATTGCTCCACTGTGGTGACAGCATGCTCCACGGTGCTGTTAGAGAGCACCACTGTGATGTCACAGTGCTCCATGTGGTGTCACAGTGCTCCACTCTGGTGTCACAGTGCCCCAATGTGGTGTCACAGTGATCCACTGTGTTGTCACAGTGATCCAATGTGGTGTCACATGCTCTACTGTGTTGTCAGAGTGCTACAGTGCTGTTTCAATGCAATACTGTGGTGTCACTATGCTTCAATGTTGTGTCATAGTTTTCACTGTGGAGTCACAGTGCTGCACTGTGTTGTTATTGTACTACACGCTGGTATCACAGTGCTCAACTGTGCTGTCACAGTGCTCCACTCTGATATCACTATGCTTCACTGTGATGTAAAAGTGCTCTACAGTTGTGGCACAATTCTCCACGGGGGTGACCCAGTGCTCCGTGTAGTGTCACAGTGCTCCAGTGTGGTTTCACATTGATCACTGTATTGTCACAGTGCTCCACGGTGGTGTCGCAGACTCCAATGTAGTGACAGCATGCTCCAAAGTGCTGTGACAGTGCACCACTGTGATGTCAGAGTGCTCTACTGTGATGTCACTATATTACTGTGGTAAAACAGTGCTCCACTATGCTGTCACAGTGCTCCACTGTGAAGTCACAGTGTTCCACTGTGGTGTCAGCCTTCTCCACTGTGGTGTCACTGTGCTCCATTGTGGTGTCACAGTACTCACTGTGGTGTCACAGTACTACACTGCGATGAAAGAGTGCTGCACTGTGGTGTCACAGTGCTCCACTGTGTTTTTTCAGTTCTCACTGTGGTGTTGCACTGTTCCACTGTGCTGTCATAGTGCTTCAATGTGATGTCACAGTGCTCCAGTGTGATGTCACAGTGCTCCACTGTGCTGTCTCAGTGTTCCACAGTGGTGTCACTCTGCTCCACTGTAGTGTCACAGTGCTCGACTCAGGTGTCTGATGCTACACTGTGGTGACAGAGTGCTTCACTGTGTGACTTATGCTCTACTGTGGTGTCACAGTGCTACAGTGTGGTGTCATATGCTCCACTGTGGTGTCTCAGTGCTCCACTGTGGTATTACAGTGCTCAACTTTGCTGTCACTGTACTTCTCTCTGATGTCACAATGCTCCACTCTGAGTCACAGAGCTCTAGATTTGTGGCACAGTTCTCTACTGTGGTGTGACATTGCTCCACTGTGGTGTCACTGTGCTCCACTCTGTTATCAATGTTCTCCACTGTGATTAACAGTGCTCCACTGTAGTGTCACAGTGTTCAACTGTGGTAAGACAGTGCTCCAAGGTAGTGTCACAGTGCTCCACTGTGGTGTCACAGTGCTTCAATGTGGTGTCAAAGTGCTCCAATGTGGTGTGATAGTGCTCACAGTTGGATCACAGTGCTCCACTGTGCTGTCACAGTGCTCCACTGAGGTGTCTCATCCTGCACTGCGGTGAAAGATTGCTCCACTTTGGTGACAGAGTGCTCCACTCTTGTGTCAAAATCCTCCACTGTGTTGCAACAGTGATCATTGTGTTGTCACAGTGCTCCACTGTGGTGTCACAGACTCCACTGTGGTGACAGTATGCTCCAATGTGTTGTCACAGTGCACCAGTGTGATATAACAATGCTCCACTGTGATGTCACTGTATTACTGTGGTAAAAGAGCTCCAAAGTGATGTCACAGTGCCCCACTCTGATGTCACAATGCTACACTCTGGTGTCACAGTGCCCCACTGTGGTTCCACTGAGCACCACTCTGGTATCACATGGAATACTGTGGTGTCTCATGCTCCACGGTAGTCCTCACTGTTGTGTCACAGTGCTCAGCTGTGGTGTCACAGTGCTCCACTGAGGTGTCTCTTTCTACACTGTGGTTTCAGAATGCTCCACTGTGGTGACAGAGTGTTCCACTGTTGTGTCACAGTGCTCCACTCTGGTGTCACTGTGCTCCACTCTGGTTTCACAGTTCTCCACTGTGATTTCATTGCTCCATTGTGATATCTCAATGCTCCACTGTCAAGTCACAGTGCTCCACTGTGTTTTCACAGTGATCTACTGTTGTTTCACATGCTCCAAAACAGTGAAGAGTGCTCGCTTGTTGTGACATAGTTGGTCACTATGGTGTCACAGTGAAATCTGTGGTGTCACAATGCTCCACTGTGCTGTCACAGACTCCAACCTGGTGACAGCATGCTCCCATGTGCTGTCACAGTACACCACTGTGATGTCACAATTTTCCACTATGATGAAACTGTACCATTGTGGTATAACAGTGCTCCACTGTGCTGTCACAGTGCTCCCCTGTGGTGTCAGAGTTCTTCTGTGTGGTGTCACCATGATCCACTGTTGTGTCACATGGTCCACTGTGCTGTCACAGTGATCACTGTGTTGTGAGAGTGCTCCACTGTGATGTAACATGCCTCCCTGAGGTCACAGCATGCTCCACTGTGCTGTCACTGTACCACTGTGTCAAAACAGTGATCCACTGTGTTGTCACAGTGCTCCACGGTGGTGTCACAGTGTTCACTGTGGTGTCACATTGTTCACTGTGGAGTCACAGTGCTGTGCTCTGGTGTCACAGTGCTCCACGGTGGTGTCACAGTGTTCACTGTGGAGTCACAGTGCTGTGCTCTGGTGTCACAGTGCTCCACTGTGGTGACACTGTGCTTCACTGTGGTTTCACAGTGCTCCAATGTGGTGTCACTGTGGTTCACCGTGGTGTCATTGTCCTCCACTGTGGTGTCACATGCTCTACTGTGGTGTCACAATGCTAAAGTGTGGTGTCATATGCTCCACTGTGTTTTCACTGAGCTCCACTGTGGTATTACAGTACTCCACTGTGCTGTCCCACTGCTCCACACTGATGTGACAATGCTCCACAGTAATCTCACCGTGCTCTACAATTGTGGAACAGTTCTCCACTGTGGTTTCACTGTGCTCCACTCTAGTGTCAATGTGCTCCACTGTTGTGACACTGTGCTTCACTGTGGTTTCACATTGCTCCAATGTGGTGTCACTGTGCTCCACTGTGGTGTCACATGATCCACTGTAGTGTCACAGTACTCCACTGTGATATCACTCCACTGTGGTGTGACAGTGCTCACTGTTTAGTCACAGTTCTCCACTGTGATGTCACAGTGCTCCACTGAAGTGTCTTATGCTACACTGTGGTGACAGAGTGCTCCACTCTGGTGCCACAGTGATCCACTGTGGTGACAGCGTGCTCCACTCTGCTTTCACAGTGCACCACTGTGATGTCACAATGCTCAACTCTGATGTCACTGTACCACTGTGGTAAAACAGTGGTCCGCTGTGCTGAAGGAGAGCTCCATTGTGATGTAAAAGGGCTCGACTGTGCTGTCACATGCTCCAATGTGGCATCATATGTTCCACTGTGCTGATAGAGTGCTCCCTTGTGGTGTCACATACTCCACTGTGGTTTTATAGTGCTCCAGTGTGGCGTCACAGTGCTCCATTGTGGTGTTACAGTGCCCCAATGTGGTGTCACAGTGCTCCACCGTGGTGTTACAGTGCTCATCTGTGGTGTGACAGTGCTCACTGTTTTGTCACAGTGCTCCACTGTGGTGTCACAGTGCTCCACTGTGATTTTACATTGCTTTATTTTGATGTCACAGTGCTCCACTATGGTGCCACAGTGCTTCACTGTGGTGTCACAGTGCTCCACTGTGTTGTCACAATGCTCAACTGTGATGTAACTTTAAAACTGTGGTAAAATAGTGCTCCACTCTGCTATCAAAGTGCTCCACTGTGATGTCACAATCCTCGACTGTACTGTCACATGCTCCACTGTGGCATCACATGCTCCACTGTTATGACAGACTGCTCTCCTGGGGTGTCAGAGTGCTCCACTTTGGTGTCAGGGTGCTGCACTATGGTGTCACAGTGCTTCATTCTGGTGTCTCTGTGCTCCTCTGTGGTGACACTATGCTCCACTGTTGTGTCACATGCTTCACTGTGGTGTCACAGTGTTCCTCTGTGCTGTCAACGTGCTCCATTCAGGTGTCACAGTACTCACTGTGGTGTCACAGTGCTCCACTGTGTATGCTCAGTATTCACTGTGGTGTCAGAGTGCTCAACTGTGGTGTCACAGTGCCCCACTGTTGTGTCACAGTGCTCCACTGTGCAGTCACAGTGCTCCAATGTGATGTCACATTGATCCACTTTTGTGTCACAGTGCTCCACTGTGATGTCACAGTGATCCAGTGTGTTGTACAATGGTCCACTATGGTGTCACATACTCTACTGTGGTGTTAGAGTGCTAAGGTGTGTTTCACATGCTCCATTGTGGTCACACAGTGCTCCAATATGGTGTCACAGTTTTCACTGTGGAGTCACAGTGCTGCACTGTGGTGACAGCATGCTACACTGTTCTGACAGAATGCACCAATGTTATGTCACAGTGCCCCACTGTGGTGTCACAGTGCCCCGCTCTTGTATCAAAGTATTCCACTGTGATGACACATTGATCCAACTTGGTGTCACAGTGCTCCACTCTGGTGTCAGTGCTTCACTCTGCTTTCACCATGATCCACTGTTGTGTCCCATGCTCCACTTTGGTGCCAGAGTATTCCACTGTGGTGTCACAGTTCTTCACTGTGGTGTCACAGTGATAACTGTGGTAAAACAGGCTCCACTCTTCTGTCACAGTGCACCACTGTGACATCACAATTCCCCACTGTGATGTCACTTTACAACTGTGGTAAAACAGTGCTCCACTCTGCTATCAGAGTGCTCCACTGTGATGTCACACTGCTCGACTCTGCCGTCACATGCTCCACTTTGGCATCACATGATCGAAAGTTGGGACAGAGTGCTCCCCTGAAGTGTCACAGTGCTCCACATTGGTGTCTGAGTGCTCTACTCTCGTGTTACAGTGCTTCATTCTGGTGTCACTTCACTCCACTCTGGTGACACTATGCTCCACTGTTGTGTCACATGCTCCACTGTGGTATCACCATGCTCCATTCTGGTGTCACAGTACTCACTGTGTTGACACAATGCTCCACTGTGGTGTCACAGTATTCACTGTGGTGTCACAGTGCTCCACTGTAGTGTCACAGTGATAACTGTGGTGTCAGAGTGCTCCACTGTGCTGTCACAGTGCACCATTGGGATGTCACAATGCTCCATTCTGATGTCACTTTACAACTGTGGTAAAACAGTGCTCCACTGTGATATCAGAGTGCTACACTGTGATGTCACAGTGCAAAACTGTGCTGTCACATGCTCCACTGTAGCGTCACATGCTCCACTGTTGTGACAGAGTGATCCCCTGGGGTGTCGCAGTGCTCAACTTGGGTGTCAGAGTGCTGCACTGTGGTGTCAGAGTGCTTCATTCTGGTGTCACTGTGCTCCACTGTGGTGACACTATGCTCCACTGTTGTGTCACATGCTCCACTGTGGTGTCACAGTGCTCCACTGTGGTGTCAACATACTCCATTCTGCTGTCATAGTACTCCACTGTGGTGTCACTGTGCTCCACTATGGTGTCACAGTGCCCCAATAATTTGTCACAGTGCTCCACTGTGATGTCACAGTGCTCCAATGTAATGTCACAGTGCTCCACTGTGGTGTCACCATACTCCATTCTGCTGTCATAGTACTCCACTGTGGTGTCACTGTGCTCCACTATGGTGTCACAGTGCCCCACTATTTTGTCACAGTGCTCCAATGTAATGTCACAGTGCTCCAATGTGATGTCACAGTGATCTACTGTTGTGTCACAGTGCTCCACTGTGCTGTCACAGTGCTCCACTGTGGTGTTACATGCAACACTGTAGTGTCACAGTGCTGCACTGTGGTTGCCACAGTATTCCAATGTGATGTTCCATTTTTTCACATTGCTGTAACAGTGCTCCACTCTGGTGTCACAGTGCTCCACTCTGGTGTCAACATGCTCCACTGTGGTCATACAGTGCTCCTCTGTGGTGTCAAACTTCTCCACTCTGGTTTCACATGCTCCAAGGTAGTGTCACAGTGCTCCATGTGATGTCACAGTGTTCATCTGTGCTGTCCCAGTGCACCACTGTACTGTCACATTGCTCTACTCTGGTGTCTCAGTGCTCCACTGAGGTGTCACTTTGCTTCACTGTGGTCACAGTGCTCCACTGTGGAGTAACAGTGTTCCACTGTGGTGTCATAGTGCCCACTCTGGTGTCTCAAGCTCCCCGGAGGTGTCCCAGTGCTCCATGGTGGTGTCAGAGTGCTCCACGGTAGTGTCACAGTGCTCATTGTGATGTCAAAATGTTCATCTGTGCTGTCCCAGTGCTCCACTGTGCTGTCACATTGCTCTGTTGTGGTGTCACAGTGCTCCACTGTTGTGTCACAGTGTTGCACTGTGCTGTCAAGGTGTACACTCTGGTGTCTCAAGCTCCACGCAGGGGTCACAGTGCTCCATGGGGTGTCACAATGCTCCACAGTGGTGTCACAGTGCTACATTGTGGTGTCACACTGCTCCAATCTGGCGTCACATGCTCTGAAGTAGTCTCACAGTACTCCATTTGGTATCAAAGTGTTCATCTGTGCTGTCCCAGTGCTCCACTGTGCTGTCACAGTGCTCTGTTCTGGTGTCACAGTGCTCCACTGTGGTATCACAGTGCTCTACTGTGCTGTCATAGTGCCCACTCTGATGTCTCAAGCTCCACGGAGGTGTCACAGTGCTCCACTGTGCTGTCACATTGCTCTACTCTGGTGTCACAGTGCCCCACTGTGGTGTCATAGTTCCCACTCTGGTGACTCAAGCTCCACAGAGGTGTCACAGTGCTCCATGGTGGTGTTACAATGTTCCATGATGGTGTCATAGTGCCCCACTGTGCTGTTACATTGCTCTGTTCTGGTGTCACAGTGCTCCACTGTCGAGTAACAGTGCTCCACTCTGGTGTCATAGCTCCCACTCTGGTGTCTCAATCTCCATGGAGGAATCCCAGTGCTATTTGGTGGTGTCATAGTGCTCCATGGTGGTTTCACCGTGCTCCACTGTGGTGTCACTGTGCTCCACTGTGGTGTGACATACTCCACAGTGCTGTCACAGTGCTACACTGTGGTGTCACACTGCTCCACTCTGGTGTCACATGCTCCAAGGTAGTGTCACAGTGCTCCATGTGATTTCAAAGTGTTCATCTGTGTTGTCCCAGTGCTCCACTGTGCTGTCACATTGCACTGTTCTGGTGTCACCATGCTCCACTGTGGTGTCACACTGCTCTGCTTTGCTTTAATAGTGCCCATTCTGGTGTCTCAAGCTCCACGGTGTTGTATCAGTGCTCCTTGGTGGTGTCACAATGCTCCACGGTTGTGTCACAGTGCTCCACGGAGGTTTCACTGTGCTTCACTGTGGTCACAGTGCTCCACTCTGGAGTAAAAGTGCTCCACTGTGGTCTCATAGAGCCCACTCTGGTGTCTCAAGCTCCAGGTACGTGTCCCAGTTCTCCATGTTGGTGTAAGAGTGCTCCACTTTGGTGTTCCAGTGGTCCACGGTGGAGTCACAATGCTCCACTGTGGTGGCACATACTCCACAGTGCTGTCACAGTGCTGCACTGTGGTGTCACACTGCTCCAGTCTGGTGTAACATGCTCCAAGTTAGTGTCACAGTGCTCCATGTTATTGCAAAGTGTTCATCTGTGCTGTCCCTGTGTTCCACTGTGATGTCACATTGATCCATTGTGATGTTACAGTGCTCCACTGTGGTGTCAACATGCTGCACTGTGTTCTTACAATGCTCCTCTGTTGTGTCAAACTGATCCACTCTTGTCACATGCTCTAAGTTAGTGTCACAGTGCTCCATGTGATCTCAGAGTGTTCATCTGTGCTGTCCCAGGGCTCCACTGTACTGTCTCATTGATTTATTCTGGTGTCCCAATATTCGACTGAGGTGTCACAGTGCTTCACTGTGTTCACAGTGCTCCACTGTGGAGTAACAATGCTCCACTCTGGTGTCATAGTGCCCACTCTGTTGTCTCAAGCTCCACGGAGTTATTCCAGTGCTCTATGGTGGTGTCAGAGTGCTCGATGGTGGTTTCACAGTGATCCACGATGGTCTCACAGTGCTCCACTGTGGTGTCACATACTCCACAGTGCTGTCACAGTTCTACACTGTGGTGTCACAGGCTCCAGGGTAGTGTCACAGTGCTCCACTGTGAGGTCAGTGTTCATCTGTGCTGTCCCAGTGTTCCACTGTCCTTTCATATTGCAATACTCTGCTGTCACAGTATTCCACTATGCTGTCACAGTACTCCATGGTTGTCACAGTGATCCTCTGTGTTGTCACTTTACTACACTGTGGTGTCACATTGCTCCACTGTGCTGTCATAGTGATAACTATGGTGTACAGTTCTCCACTGATTTGTCACAGTGCTCCACTGTGGTGTCACAGCGCTCCACTGTGGTGCTATATGCTCCACGGTGGTGTCACCGAGCTCCACGGTGTTGTCACAAAGCTCAACTGTTTTGTCTCATCTTCCACTGTGGTGTAATAGTGTTCCATGGTGGTGACAACATGCTCCACTGTGGTATCAGAGTGCTAACTCTGGTGTCCGAGTACTCCACTGTGCTTACACAGTGAACACTGTGGTTTCATAATGCTCCACTGTTGAGACACAGTGCTCCACTGTGATGTCATATTTTTCCACTGTGGTGTCACAGTGCTCCACTGTGGTGTCAAAATGCTCCACTCTGGTGTCACATGCTGCAAAGTAGTGTCACAGTGCTCCATGTGATGTCACAGTGTTCATCTGTGCTTTTCCGGGACTCCACTGTGCTGTCACATTGCTGTACTCTTGTGTCACAGTGCTCCACTGAGGTGTCACAGTGCTCCACTGTGGAGTGACAGTGCTCCACTCTTGTGTCATAGTGCACACTCTGGTGTCTCAAGCTCCACGGAGGTGTCCCAGTGCTCCATGATGGTGTCAAAATGTTCAACTGTGCTGTCCCAGTGCTCCACTGTGCTGACATATTGCTCTGTTCTGGTGTCACAATGCTCCACTGTGCTGTCATTGTGCCCACTCTGGTGTCTCCAGCTCCACGGAGGTGTCACAGTGCTTCATGGTGGTGTCACAATGCTCCATGGTGGTGTCACAGTGCTCCACTGTGCTGTCATATTGCAATACTCTGCTGTCACAGTGCTCCAATATGCTATCAGAATGTTCCAATGATTGTCACAGTGATCCTCTGTAAAGTCACTGTACACCAGTGTGGTATCACAATGCTCTACTCTGGTGTCACAGTACTCCACTGAGGTGTCACAGTGCTTTACTGTGGTCACAGTGCTCCACTGTGGAGTAACAGTGCTCCACTGTGGTCTCATAGTGCCCACTCTGGTGTCTCAAGCTCCACGTAGGTGTCCCAGTGCTCCATGGTGGTGTCAGAGTGCTCCATGGTGGTGTCACAGTTCTCCACTATAGTGTCACAGTACTTCACTATGGTGTCACATACTCCACAGTGCTGTCACAGTGCTACACTGTGGTGTCACACTGCTCCACTCTGGTGTCACATGCTCCAAGGTAGTGTCACAGTGGTCCATGTGATGTCAAAGTGTTCATGTGCTGTCCCAGTGCTCCACTGTGCTGTCACATTGCTCTGTTCTGGTGTCACAGTGCTCCATGGTGGTGTCACAATGCTCCAAGGTGGTGTCACAGTGCTCCACTGAGGTGTCACAGTGCTTCACTGTGGTCACAGTGTTCTACTATGGAGGAATAATGCTCCACTGTGGTGTCATAGTGCCCACTGTGATGTCTCAAGCTCCCCGGAGGTGTCCCAGTGCTCCATGGTGGTGTCAGAGAGCTTCATGGTGGTGTCATAGTGCTCCACTGTGGTGTCACAGTGCACTACTGTGCTGACTTAGTGCTCCACTGTGCTGTCACATTGTTCTATTCTGGTGTCATAGTGCTCCAGTCTGGTGTCACTTCTCCAATGTGGTGACACAGTGCTCCATTGTGGTGTCTAAGGACTCCAGTGTTATGTCACATTGATCACTGTGGTGTCACTTGCTCCAGGGTGGTGTCACAGTGCTCTGTTGTGTTATCACAGTGCTCCACTGGGGTGTCACACTGCTCCAATGTACTGTGTCTGTGGACCACTGTGGTGTCACAGTGCTCTGCTTGGTGTTACAGTATTCCACCGTGGTGTCACATGCTCCAAAGTAGTGTCATAGTGCTCCACTCTGAGGTCACAGTGTTCATCTGTGCTGTCCCAGTGCTCCACTGTGCTGTTATATTGCAATAATCTGCTGTCACATTGCTCCAATATGCTGTCAGATTGCTCCAATGGTTGTCACAGTGATCTTCTGTGGTGACACTGTACTCCATTGTTGTGTCACATTGCTCCACTGTGCTGTCACAGTGATAAGTATGGTGTCACAGTGCTCCACTGATGTGTCACAGTGCTCCACTGTGGAAACAGTGCTCCACTGATGTTTCACAGTGCTCCACTGTGGTGTCACATGTTCCACGTTGGTGTCACAGAGCACCCCTGTGTTGTCACAATGCTCAAATCTTTTGTCACTTCTTCCACTGTTGTGTAATAGTGTTCCACGGTGGTGACACCATGCTCCACTGTGGTGTCAGAGTGCTAACTGTGGTGTCCCAGTACTCCACTGTGCATACACAGTGAACACAGTGGTTTCATAATGCTCCACTGTTGAGACATAGTGCTCCACTGTGATGTCACATTTCTCCACTGTGGTGTTTCAGTGCTCCATTGTGGTGTCAACATGTTTCACTGCATTCTCAAAATGCTCCTCTGTGCTGTCAAACTGCTCCACTCTGGTGTCACATGCTCCAAGGTAGTGTCAACGTGCTCCATGTGAAGTCACAGTGTTCATTTGTGTTGTCCCAGTGCTCCACTGTGCTGTCACATTGCTCTGTTCTGGTGTCACTGTGATCCACTGTGGTGTCACAGTGCTCAACTGTGGTTTCATATTGCCCACTCTGGTGACACAAGCTCCACAGAGATGTTACAGTGCTCCATAGCGGTGTCACAATGTTCCACGGTGGCGTCACAGTGCTACACTGTGTTGTCACCTTGCTCTACCCTTGTGTCACAGTCCTCCACTGAGGTGTCACAGTGCTTCACTGTGGTCACAGTGCTCCACTGTGGAGTAACAGTGCTCCACTCTGGAGTCATAGCACCTACTATGGCGTCTCAGTCTCCATGGAGGAATCCCAGTGCTACATGGTGGTGTCATAGTGCTCCATGGTGGTTTCACACTGCTCCACTGTGGTGTCACTGTGCTCCACTGTGGTGTGACATACTCCACAGTGCTGTCACAGTGCTATACTGTGGTGTCACATGCTCCAAGTTAGTGTCAAAGTGCTCCACGTGATGTCACAGTTTTCATCTGTGCTGTCCAAGTGCTCCACTGTGCTGTCACATTGCTCTACTCTGGTTTCACAATGCTCCACTGAGGTGCTTCACTGTGGAATAACAGTGCTCAACTCTGGTGTCATAGCACCCACTCTGGTGTCTCAATCTCTAATGAGGTATCCCAGTGCTCCATGGTGTTGTCATAATGCTCCATGGTGGTTTCACAGTGCTCTACTGTGGTGTCACAGTGCTCCACTGTGGTGTCACATACTCCACAGTGCTGTCTCAGTGCTACCCTGTGGTGTCACACTGCTCCACTCTGGTGTCACATGCTCCAAGGTAGTGTCACAGTGCTCCATGTGATGTCAAAGTGTTCATCTGTGCTGTCCCAGTGCTCCACTACGCTGCCACAGAGCTCCATGTTTTTCACAGTGATCCTCTGTGGTGTCACTGTACTCCACTGTGGTGTCACATTGCTCCACTGTACTGTCATAGTGATAACTATGGTGTCACAGTGTTCCACTGATGTGTCACAGTGCTCCACTGTGGAAACAGTGCTCTACTATGGTGTCACAGTGCTCCACTGTTGTGTCACAGTGCCCCACTCTGGTGTGACATGTTCCAAGGTGGTGTCACAGAGCTCCACTGTGTTGCCACTATGCTCAACTTTTTTTTCACATATTCCACTGTGTTGAAACAGTGGTTCACGGTGGTGACACCGTGCTCCACTGTGGTGTCACAATGCTAACTGTGGTGTCCAAGTACTCCACTGTGCTTACACACTGAACTCTGTGGTGTCATAGTGCTCCACTGTTGTGACACAGTGCTAAACTGTGATGTCACATTGCTCCATTGTGGTGTCTCAGTGCTCCACTGTGGTGTCAACATGTTTCACTGTATTCTCAAAATGCTCCTCTGTGGTGTCAAACTGCTCCACTCTGGTGTCACATGCTCCAAGGTGTTGCAGACCGACCGGCAGTCCGCAACTTGAACGGTTCAACTGAGGATGGCAGCTCGAGCTGAAAAGAGAGGAAGCTAGACGGGGCAGGAGAAAGAACGAGGCCAATACGATTTCATGTTCAAAGCCCCCTTTTACTAGTTCTGACATCCAGTTATAAAGGAAGGGGGAGAGAACCCGATTTCCCGCCAAACAATCTCGGGATCAAGTAACAGGGTGAACACGTGTGTGTGCCTCCAAGCAGCAAAGCAACAGGGTCCTGCAGTGGGCGTGGCAGAACGAATGAGCAGGAAACTCCACCCTTGAGCAAGCAGGTTCCAGGCTGGAGGAAGGGAGACCACATCTCCTCCCATTTGTTAACCAAAAAATAAAAAAAAAAGAAAAGGCTGGCCTGAGGCAGAAAAATTATCTATGTTCAATAGTTCTGCCTGAGTTCTTAGGGTTAAAGAAAAAAACCTGTTTCCGTGGGATTCCCTAACTTTTTATATGGTAAACTGTATCTTGCTAAGACTGTCCATATTATCCTAGTAAACTATTAACAGAATAGCGCTGAGCTGTATAGGCTCTGACTTTATAATGCTAATTAGTGCTGAATAGGTAACTTCCTGGTTGCGTTTTAAGTAGGGCGTTGGAACCATGGCTAAGTTTGACTGAACAAATTTGAAATATGCTTTATTAAGACTAACACTGAGTTGATATTCCTCTGCAATTTTGGATGACAGGCGGGGAAACAGGGAGAAGGGGTAAGACCAGCTCCTTAGTACAAGGCCAATTGGCTTTTTTATTTGGGTGGGAGGCAGTGAAGGGCTTGCCCTTTCGACAGTATGGTCTCCAACCTCTCTCCCCCCTATTAATTAAGTTTAATAAGGCAACGCTTAACTGAGGTGATCAAATGATTTTCTCATCCGTAGATGAGTGGGCCTTTAACCTTGGCTTGGGTGGACATTGAACCGATTCCTCCCGTGGGTGCTATCAAGACCCACACCTGTGGCTCTTGGTACCTTTTGGGGAGGGGGAGGCAGAGTCTTAGGTATATATATATATATATATATATATATATATATATATATATATATATATATATATAATTATTATTGTTGTTTTTTGATACCAACCTCCAATTTTAAACCGAGTATGTTGCACAGGGAACTCAGAAACGGTCAAGCTGGACCTTCCCCCACAGTAATCTTCTGCACCAAGCTGTGGTCATACTGTATTCATATGATCACGAACCAGTACACACAGCTCTGAGTACTGCGCAGCTCCTAAAGGAGAATTGTCAACCTCAGATTTAGCAAGGCCTAGACAAGAATTATGTCATTAGTAACACCACGATTTGTGGCTAAAATAGGAGCTGGAAGTCTTTCCTCGTCATCCCTGTTATTTCCATAGCCTGAGGAACTAAGGACACCTTGCAGTAACAGCAAGGGTGAAAAGCCAGAGGTCAGCTAAGGGACTAAGCCCGTCTCTATCAAAATAAAATCTAATCTCTATTAATATATGAAATTTCTACTTTTTTAGCCCTCTATCTAAATTCTATCTCAGAATTTAAATCTAATTCAAATTCTAATCAAATTCAAAATCTAATTCAAAATCAAATCTAAATTCTATCTCAGACTGAAAGCCACGTGCTGGAATGTCCTTGGAAGGAAGATAGTAGTTGCTACCTGTGTGCTCTTGGGGGAGGAGAAGGTATGCCTGCAGGTCTGGCTGGAGAATGTAGATTGACCTGCTTTAAAAAAGAAAGAGATCTAGACAATGAGAAAGTAGCAATGCAAATTTTCTTTTTGGGGAAGTCCACGTACTTTATTCAGTTGCAAATTGTAAAGCTAAGGCTAGTCTCCGGCCTCCTCTAGGGGAGTTGGCTCAGAGGAAAACAGCATTTCTGGGAGATTCCGTTCCCAGCTGAATTTTAAGCACAAGAGGAATTTTAGTCTTTAGAATGATACTTACGAGAAGAGTCAGGATCAGTGTTCATCTGATGAATTAATCTCTCTGGCAGCCACCGCGCTCCATCTTCATCTCGTGAAAAGACACAAACCGAGCCTCTTCCGCAGATTAGAACCGGATCTGGACCCTTCCATTTGTTAGTGAGGGGGTCCTTCCATTTTACCAATGCATAAGAATTAGAAGTAACTGGATGCCAATGGCGATCTGTTGCAGACTGACCTTTAATATCAGTTTGCAAAAAGTTTAGGACAAATAAGGTGAAGGCAAGATGAGCCTTTGGTGTCCTTGGGGGATATGCTCTGAATTAACTTTGTTAGGTAATTTAGAATATAGGAATCTCTAATTATTGGACTGAATATTAGACCAGACTAAGATTGAGTTAGAATGGCTGGTCACACTGAAGAAAAGAGAAAAATCATTATGACTCTATTAAATGACTAATTTTACTAAGTCTGAATATACAGTCTCTGATGTATTATTGCCATAAAGTTAAAAGGCTAGAAGCTAGTCTAAACTGGAAAAATGACAAGCAAGGATGGATCTAAGACATGAATTTAATTCTTTAGTCTTTTTAATCAGGACACTGAGTTAACTTACCTGCCAGCTCAGCACACGAATTACTAATATGCTTCTGCAGCGTTCTGTGGAGAGAACCTGTTTTTCCCTTTCCTAATAAGGTAGCTGTTTTAGGATCAATCTATAAGCCAATAAGTAGATCTTTTTAAGATACTATAAAGCATTTATTAAATTTGACATTTTTACCTCAAATTTTGAAAATAAAGGTATGTTTTAAATAGTGTGCATGGAAATGCACTAAAGAGTATATATGGGGATACAATTTCTCTCCTTTTTGTCTTTAAGAAGTTAAAGTTTTAAATTTTACAATATCTAATCTTTTGAACTAACAACTTGTAGGACATTTTAAATACTTGGCTGTAAAGGGGCAGTGACTAATTGCACTTTCAATCATTTTTCTTAAAGCGCGGTTGTAACTAGAAAGCTTGAAAAGTTATTAAGAGTCACACGTGCATAATTTATTTATTATTAACTAGTAATATGCATAAGCAATTGTAAATTTGAGAATTAATAGTATCTGAGGGATGAAAAATTTTAAGCAATTATGAGCTCAGAGATATGGCATTGACTATTAATATACAAATTAAGGTTTGATTGTTCAGCATTTTAAAACACCATATACTGCACACAACCAGATTATTTGTGCTGGAACAGGGGCAACTGTGTGTCTTAAGACTCTGCCCCACAGCAGCTAGTTGGGCCCACGTGGGCCAACAATCGGCTGGGAGGATGAGAAAAATGACTTTACAATAATGTTTTTTCTGGCCAAAGAATTGTCTTGGGCACAACTAATTTTTAATTACCAATTAACAACAATTATAAAAGCTTTCTTTATTTTTTTGTAAAACCTTTTGTAGTAAACTAAAACCCTAAGTAATAAAAGGATATTGTCTCTGAGTCTCTTGGATGAGAGCAAGGATTTAAGGTAAACTTCCCTTGAGAAGCATTAGTTAATAAAATACTTTCCACTTAGGAAACAATATACACTGAAAGATTAAAACTCTTGGCTTCTTGTATAGAAGCAGACACAATAAAAATTTTTCTTACATAATGTAAAGCTATATTAGTCATACCTAGAGGCAAAATTTTCTAGTGATTACCAGTTTACTAGAAGTAAAAATCTTTGAATTTAAGCATTATTCTAAACATCTGAATAGATCTGCAACATTGTTAAAAAGAAATTTTCTTGAACACAGGGAAAAACTTTTTTAGGCATTGTTTGCAAAGCAAAAGAAAGGCCACACAACGCTCTGGGGCTGCCCAGAGCCCTGCATTGACTCAAACGTAAAATACTTTTTAATCTGAGCATCAATCTTAAATTTGCAATTAAACTGCAAGCTGCAGTCAATGAAACAATGGCAGTTTTAACCATAATTTTTAAGTTTCTTGTGCAAGGTTAGGATAATACCTATAACCTTGGGAAAGTAAAACCTAAGTTTAAAACAATTTATCACCTTTAAAATCAATATTAGAAGCATTACTATCATATTACGAAGTTTAGATGTCAATTAATACCTATGAATACCTATTAAGGCAAGCTTTAACGCTTTAATAAAGAGGCATTGCTTTAAATCTTATCTTAAACTTTACTATTTAGGATAGGAACCACATTAATTACTATCTAAACTAGAAATATCTTTAGACACTTAGCCTCTTGGGCTACCTTATGCCACGTGTCAGAAGGACTCTAAACTTGAGTTATCAAATTTAACACTAACCATTTGTAGCAATATAACAATTATTAATCTTAACCAACAACTTATGAGCTGAATGTGAAAACATGTAGAGCACATTATCAATAAAAAAAGAACCAAATGAAGCAGTTAATTTTAGACCAATCAGGGAAAATTAATTTTTGTAGCTATAATCATAGAATAAAAAAGCACTTTACCATTGTCAAACACATTAATCATGAACCATTTATCAGATTTTTTACTCTGAAACTAAGAGGCTGTGCACAAGCCCCTTTTTCCTAAAACGAACAGTTTTTCCAGCAGGGGCCCTCCTGCCACGTGTCTTGTTCCTGACTGAAGCACGTGGCAGTTCTCGGCTTTGTAGATAAAGTTTTTTATACCATCTTTTTTATCTAACATAAAACATAGAACATCCATTCATACAGACTGGACACGAACATACATGAATTGAACACGAGAACAGATTGGTAGACCAGACATTAAACAAGACACAAAAGGGGACATAGTACTCTTGCTATAAAGCCCAGAGAGAACAAAGCATGGCACTCCTGAAATTTTTCTCTGCTTTTTGGGACATTTTCTTTACTCATGATGCATTTTTTATTTTATTTTTTTTTTTATTTAAACTGGGGCAATTCACCTGATTCATAATTTTAAACCCTTCTTTCTTCCACCTAAGCAGCTTTCTAAAAAGCTGCGGCACATCCCCTGTTTCCGTATCTAGTTCTGATTGACACGCTGCTGACCCAAGCAGAACCAGCATTGGGTTAGCACTGATTCAAACTTAATTCGTATCCTACCGCATCCTCAGCAACACTTTACAAAACTGAAATTTTAAGCTAGCGCTAGCATGTGTACCTGTCCGTTGCTCCGATGCCTGATACGAAGATCTTTTGCCTTTCTTGTGGAGCTCCACACCAACAGCGTATCTCTTAGCATCCCTCTGCCATTCTTCAGGTCCCAGTTCTGGTACCAAACTGTTGCAGCCCGACCAGCAGTCTGCAACATGAACAGTTCAACTGAGGATGGCAGCTCGAGCTGAAAAGAGAGGAAGCTAGATGGGGAGGGAGAACGAACGAGGCCAATACGATTTCATGTTCAAAGCCCCCTTTTACTAGTTCCGACATCCAGTTATAAAGGTGTCACAGTTACTGAGGTGTCACAGTGCTTCACTGTGGTCACAGTGCTCCACTGTGGAGTAACAGTGCTCCATTGTTGTCTCATAGTGCCCACTCTGGTGTCTCAAGCTCCCTGGAGTTTTCCCAGTGCTCCATGGTGGTGTCAGAGTGCTCCACGGTGGTGTCACAGTTCTCCACTGTGGTGTCACAGTGCTCTACTGTGGTGTCACATACTCCACAGTGCTGTCACAGTGCTACACTGTGGTGTCACACTTCTCCACTCTGGTGTCACATGCTCCAAGGTGGTGTCACAGTGGTCCATGTGATGTCAAAGTGTTCATCTGTGCTGTCCCAGTGCTCCACTGTGCTGTCACATTGCTCTGTTCTGGTGTCACAGTGCTCCACTGTGGTGTCACAGTGCTCCACTGTGCTGTCAGTGTGCCCACTCTGGTGTCTCAAACTCCACGGAGGTTTCACAGTGCTCCATGGTGGTGTCACAATGCTCCAAGGTGGTGTCACAGTGCTTCACTGTGCTGTCACAGTGCTCCACTGAGGTGTCACAGTGCCTCACTGTGGTCACAGTGTACTACTGTGGAGGAATAATGCTCCACTGTGGTATCATAGTGCCCACTGTGATGTCTCAAGCTCCCCGGAGTTGTCCCAGTGCTCCATGATGGTGTCAGAGAGCTTCATGGTGGTGTCAGAGTGCTCCACTGTAGTGTCACAGTTCTCCATTGTGGTGTCACAGTGCACTACTGTGCTGACCCAGTGTGCTGTCACATTGTTCTATTCTGGTGTCATAGTACTCCTGTCTGTTGTCACTTCTCCACTGTGGTGACACTGTGCTCCATTGTGGTAGCAAAGTAATCCACTCTTATGTCACAGTGTTCACTGTGGTGTCACATTGGTGTCAAATGCTCCACTGTGGTGTCACAGTGCTCTGTTGTGGTATCACAGTGCTCCACTCTGGTGTCACAAGATCCACGGTGTTGTCACAATGCTCCACTGGGCTGTATCGGTGCACCACTGTGGTGTCACAGTGCTCCACTGTGGTGTCACAGTATTCCACAGTTGTGTCACATGTTCCAAGGTAGTGTCACAGTGCTCCACTGTAAGGTAACTGTGTTCATCTGTGCTGGCCCAGTGTTCCATTGTGCTGTCATATTGCAATAATCTGCTGTCACAGTGCTCCTATATGCTGTCAGAGTGCTCAAATGGTTGTCACATTGATCCTCTGTGGTGTCACTGTAGTCCATTGTGGTGTGACATTGCTCCAAAGTGATGTCAAAGTGATAACTATGTTGTCACAGTGCTCCACTGATGTTTCACAGTACTCCACTGTTGAAACAGTGCTCCACTGATGTTTCACAGTGCTCCACTGTGGTGTCACGTGCTCCATGGTGGTGTCACAGAGCTCCACTGTGTTGTCACAATGCTCAACTGTTTTGTCACATCTTCCACTGTGGTGTAACAGTGGTCCACGGTGGTAACACCGTGCTCCACTGTGGTGTCACAATGCTAACTGTGTTGTCCAAGTACTCCACTGTGCTTACACAGTGAACACTGTGGTGTCATAGTGCTCCACTGTTGAGACCCAGTGCTCCTCTGTGATGTCATATTTTTCCACTGTGGTGTCACAGTGCTCCACTGTGGTGTCAAACTGTTCCACTCTGGTGTTACATCCTCCAAGGTAGTGTCACAGTGCTCCATGTGATGTCACAGTGTTCATCTGTGGTTTCCCAATGCTCCACTGTGCTGTCATATGGCTCTCCTTTGGTGTTACAGTGCTCCACTGAGGTATCACAGTGTTCCACTGTGGAGTAATAGTGCTCCACTCTTCTGTCATAGTGCCTACTCTGGTGTCTGAAGCTCCACGGAGGTGTCCCAGTGCTCCATGTTGGTGTCAGAGTGCTCCATGGTGGTGTCAAATTGCTTAATTGTGATGTCACATTGTTCTGTTCTGGTGTCACATAACTCCACTGTGGTGTCACAGTGCTCTACTGATTTGTCACAGTTCTTCACTGTGGTCACAGTGCTCCACTGTGGAGTAACAGTGATCCACTGTGGTGTCATAGTGCCCACTCTGGTGTCTCAAGCTCCCCGGAGTTTTCCCAGTGCTCCATGGTTGTGTCAGAGTGCTCCACAGTGGTGTCACTGTGGTCCACTGTGGTGTCACATTGCTCCAAGGTGGTTTCACATACTCCATAGTTTTGTCACAATGCTACACTGTGGCGTTACACTGCTCCACTCTGGCGTCACATGCTCCAAGGTAGTGTCACAGTGATCCATGTGATGTCAAAGTGTTCATCTGTGCTGTCCCAGTGCTCCACTGTGCTGTCACATTGCTCTGTTCTGGTGTCACAGTGCTCCACTGTGGTGTCACAGTGCTCCACTGTGCTGTCAGTGTGCCCACTCTGGTGTCTCAAACTCCACGGAGGTTTCACAGTGCTCCATGGTGGTGTCACAATGCTCCAAGGTGGTGTCACAGTGCTCCACTGTGCTGTCATAGTGCCCACTCTGTTGTCTCAAGCTCCACGTTGGTTTCACAACACTCCATGTTTGTGTCACAATGCTCCATGGTGGTGTCACAGTGCACCAATGTGGTGTCACATTCTCCACGGTGGGGTCACAGTGCTCCACTGTTGTGTCACATGCTCCATGGTGGTTTCACATTGCACCACTGTGGTGTCATAGTGCTCCACGTTGGTGTAAACTTGCTCCACTATGGTGTCACAGTGCTCCACTCTGCTGTCATATTGCAATACTCTGCTGTCACAGTGCTCCACTATGCTGTCAGAGTGCTCCAATGGTTGTCACAGTGATCCTCTGTGGTGTAACTATACTCCACTGTGGTGTCACATGGCTAAACTGTGCTGTCATAGGGTTAACTATGGTGTCCCAGTGCTCCACTGATGTGTCATAGTGCTCCAATGTGGAAACAGTGCTCCACTGTGCTGTCAAATTGCTCTATTCTGGTGTCAGAGTGCTCCACTGTAGAGGAAATATGCTCCACTCTGGTGTCTCAAGCTCCCCAGAGTTTTCACAGTGCTCAATGGTGGTGTCAGAGTTCTCCATGGAGGTGTCACAGTGCTCCACTGTTGTTTCACAGTGCTCCACTGTGGTTTCACATACTCCAAAGTTCTGTCACAGTGCTATACTGTGGTGTCACACTGCTCCACTCTGGCGTCACATGCTCCAAGGTAGTATCACAGTGCTCCATTTGATATCAAAGTGTTCATGTGTGCTGTCCCAGTGCTCCACTCTTCTGTCACATTGCTCTGTTCTGGTGTCACAGTGCTCCACTGTGGTGTCACAGTGCTCCACTGTGCTGTCATAGTGCCCACTCTGGTGTCTCAAGCTCCACGGAGGTGTCACAGTGCTCCTTGTTGGTGTCACAGTGCTCTACTGTTGTGTCACATGCTCCATGATGGTTTCACATTGCACCACTGTGGTGTCACAGTGCTCCACATTGGTTTAAACTTGCTCCACTGTGGTGTCACAGTGCTCCACTCTACTGTCACTGTGATCACTGTGGTTTCACTGTTCACCACTATGTTATCACAGTGCTCCACAGTGTTGTCATAGTACTCCACTGTGGTGTCACATGCTACTCGGTGGTTTCACAGTGCTCCTAGGGGTGTCACAATGCTCCACTCTTGTGTCTCTTGTTCCACAGTGGTGTCACAGTGCTCCATTATGATGAAACAGTGTCCCTCTGTGTTGTCAGAGTGCTCCACTGTATTGTCACATTGCTCTACTCTGGTGTCACAATACTCCACTGTAATGTCACATTGTTCAGAGTGGTGTCACAGTGATCCACTGTGGTGTCAGAGTGCTCTACTGTAGTATCACAGTGCTCCACTGTTATGTCACAATGATCACTGTGGTGTCACATGCACCACAGTGGTGTCACAGTACTCGGTTGTGGTATCACAGTGCTCCACTGTGGTGTCACAGGCTCCAAAGTAGTGTCACAGTGCTCCACTGTGAGGTCACAGTGTTCATCTGTGCTCTCCCTGTGCTCCACTGTGCTGTCATATTGCAATACTCTGCTGTCACAGTGCTCCATTTTGCTGTCAGAGTGCTCCAATGGTTGTCACAGTGATCCTCTGTGGTGTCACTGTACTCCACTGTCATGTCACATTTATAAACTGTGCTGACATAGTGATAATTATGGTGTCACAGTGCTCCACTGATGAATCACAGTGCTACACTGTGGAAACAGTGCTCCAATGTGGTGTGACAGTGCTCCACTGTGGTGTCACATGTTCCATAGTGGTGTCACAGAGCTCCACTGTGCTGTCACAATGCTCCACTGTTTTGAAGAATGTTCCACTGTGGTGTAACAGTGGTCAACGGTGGTGACACCATGCTCAACAGTGGTGTCACAGTGCTCACTGTTGTGTCCCAGTACTCAACTTACACAGTGAGCACTGTGGTGATACAGTGCTCCACTGTGATGTCACATTGCTCCATTGTGGTGTCACAGTGCTCCACTGAGGTGTCACAGTGCTTCACTGTGGTCATCGTGCTCCACTGTGGAGGAACAGTGCTCCACTGTGGTGTCATATTTCCCACTCTGGTGTCTCAAGCTCCTCGGAGTTGTCCCAGTGATCCATGGTTGTGTCAGAGTGCTCCACAGTGGTGTCAGAGGGCTCGACTGTGGTGTCACAGTGCTCCACTGTGGTTTCACATACTCTACAGTTCTGTCACAGTACTACACTGTTGTGTCACACTGCTCCACTCTGGTGTCACATGCTCCAAGGTAGTGTCACAGTGCTCCATGTGATGTCATAGTGTTCATTTGTGCAGTCCCAGTGCTTCACTGTTCTGTCACATTGCTCTGTTCTGATGTCACAGTGCTCCACTGTGGTGTCACAGTGATCCACTGTTCTGTCATAGTGCCCACTCTGGTGTCTCAAGCTCCACGGAGGTGTCACACTGCTCCACTGTGGTGTCACATGCTCCACGGTGGGGTCACAGTGCTGCACTGTTGTGTCACAATGCTCCACTGTTGTGTCACATGCTCCATGGTTTAACATTGCTCCACTGTGGTGTCACAGTGCTCCACTCTGCTGTCACTATGATCACTGTGGTTTCACTGTCCACCACTATGGTATCACAGTGCTCCACAGTGTTGTCACAGGACTCCACTGTGATGTCACATGTTCCTCAGTGGTTTCACAGTGCTCCTCGAGGGTGTCACTATGTTCCACTGTGTTGTATCTTGCTCCACAGTGGTGTCACAGTGCTCCACTGTAATGAAACAGTGTCCCTCTGTGTTGTCAGAGTGCTGCACTGTACTGTCACATTGCTCTACTCTGGTGTCACAATACTCCACTGTAGTGTCATATTATTCAGAGTGGTGTAACAGTGCTCCACTGTGGTGTCACCGTGCACTACTGTGGTGACCCAGTGCTCCAGTGTGCTGTCACATTGTTCTATTCTGGTGTCACTTCTCCACTGTGGTGTCACAGTGCTCCATTGTGGTGTCAAAGTACTGCACTGTTATTTCAGAGTGATCACTGTGGTGTCACATGCTCCAAAGTAGTGTCACAGTGCCCCACTGTGAGATCACAGTGTTCATCTGTGCTGTCACAGTGCTCCACTATGCTGTCAGAGTCCTCCAATGGATGTCACCATGATCCTCTGTGGTGTCACTCTACTCCACTGTGCTGTCACATTGCTAAACTGTGCTGTCATAGTGTTAACTATGGTGTCACATGCTCCACTGTGGTGACACAAGTTCCACTGTGGTATCACAGTACTCCACTTTGGTGTCACATGCTCCTTGGTGGTTTCACATTGCTCGACTGTGGTGTCACAGTGTTCCACTGTTGTGTCATGTGCTCCACTCTGGTGTCTCAACCACCAAGGAGGTGTTACCGTGTTCCCCAGAGGTGTCATAGTGCTCCCCGGTGGTGTCGCCATGCACTACTGTGAGGTCACAGTGCTCCACTCTGCTGTCACAGTGCTACATTGTGGTGTCACATGCTCAATGGGGGTGTCATATTGCTCCCCTCTGCTGTCAGTGTCCTGAACTGTAATGTCACAGTGCTCCACTCTGGCGTCACAGTGTTCCACTGTGGTTTCACAGTGCACCACTGTGGTGACACAGTACTCTACTTTGGTGTCACAGTGCTCATGGGGTGTCACAGTGCTCAGAGTGGTATCACAGTGCAACACTGTGGTGTCATAGTGCTCCACGGTGGTGTCACATGCTCCATGGAGGTGTCACAGTGCTCCTGGGTGGTGTCACACTGCTCCACTGTGGTGTCTCAGTGATCCACTGTGGTGTCACCATAACACACTGTTTTGTGTCAGTGCTCCACTGTGGTATCAGTGGGCTTCACTAAAGTGTCAATGTACTCCACTCTGGTGTCACAGTGTACAACTGTAGTTTCATAGAGCTCCACTGTTTTGTCACAGTGCTCCACTGTGGTGTCAGAGTGCCACACTGTGGTATAACAGTACTCTAATGTGGTGTAACTGTGCTCCACTGTGGTTTCACAGTGCTCCACTCTACTGTCACAGTACTGCACTGTGGTGTCACAGTGCAAAAGCGTGATGTCACAGTGCAACATTGTTTTGTGACAGTACAAAACTGTGGTGTCACAGTGCTCCACTGTGGTGTCAAAGTGCTCCACTGTTTTGTAACATGCTTCAAAGTGGTGTCACAGTAATCCACTGATGTTTCATAGTGCTCCACTGTTGTGTCACATGCTCCATATTGGTGTCCAAGTGCTCCACTGTGGTGTCCAAGTGCTCCACTGTGGTGTCACATTCTCCACAGTGGTGTCACAGAGCTCCACTGTGTTGTCACAATGCTCCACTATTTTGTTACATATTCCACTGTGGTGTAACAGTGGTCCACGGTGGTGACACCGTGCTCCACTATGGTGTCCCAGTACTCCACTATGCTTTCACATTGAACACTGTGGTGTCATAGTGCTCCACTGGGGACACACAGTGCTCCAGTGTGGTGTCAACATGCTTCGCTATGGTCATGCAGTGCTCCTCTGTGGTGTCACACTGCTCCACTCTTGTGTCACATGCTCCAAAGTAGTGTCACAGTGCCCCATGTGATATCACAGTGTTCATCTGTGCTGTCCCAGTGTTCTACTCTGGTGTCACAGTGTTCCACTGAGGTGTCAAAGTGCTTCACTGTGGTCACAGTGCTCCACTGTGGAGTAACAGGGCTCCACTGTGGTGTCATATTGCCCACTCTGGTGTCTTAAGCTTCACGGAGGTATCACAGACTCCATGGTGGTGTCAGAGTGCTCCAAGGTGGTGTCACAGTGCTCCACTGTGGTTTCACATGTTCCACAGTGAGGTAAACGTGCTCCACTGTTGTGTCATAGTGCTCCACTCTGGTGTCTCTGTGATCACTGTGGTGTCACTATGCAACACTATGGTATCATAGTGCTCAACTGTGTTGACACAGTACTCCACTGATGTGTCACGTGCTCCTCGGTGGTGTCACAGTGCCACCTTGATGTCACAGTGACCCACTGTGGTGTCAATGTGCCTCACTGTGGTGTCACAGTGCTCCACTGTGGTGTCACTGTGCTCCACTGTTGTGTCACTGTGCTCCACTGTAGTGTCACTGTGCTCCACTGTGGTATCACAGTGCTCCACTGTGATGTCAAAGTGCTACACTGTAGTGTCAAATTGCTCCACTGTGATGTCACAATGCTCTACTGTGATGTAACAGTGCTCCACTGTTGTGTCACAGTTCTCCACTTTGGTGTCACCATGTTCCACCCTGGAGTCCGAGTGCTCCATTGTGGTTTCAATGTGCTCTACTGTGTTGCCACAGTGCTCCATTATGGTGTCAATGTGCTCCGCTATGGTGTCACAGTGCTCCTCTGTGGTGTCAATGTGCACCACTGTGGTGTCACATGCTCTCCTGTGTTGTCAAACTGCTCCACTCTGGTGCCATAGTGCTCCACTGTGTTGTCACATTGCTCCACCTTGATGTCACAATGACCCAGTATGGTGTCAATGTGCCTCACTGTGGTGTCACAGTGCTATACTGTGGTGTCACTGTGCTCCACTATGTTGTCACAGTGCTCCACTGTGGTGTCACTGTGCTCCACTGTGGTGTCAATGTTCTCCACTGTGGTGTCACTGTGCTCCACTGTGGTGTCAATGTGCTTCGCTGTGTTGTCACGGTGCTCCTCTGTGGTGTCAATGTGCTCCACTGTGGTGTCACAGTGCTCCTCTGTAGTGTCAATGTTCTCCACTGTGGTGTCAATGTGCTCCACTGTGGTGTCAGAGTGCTCCTCTGTGGTGTCAATGTGCATCACTGTGGTACCACATGCTCTACTGTGGTGTCAAACTGCTCTGCCTTTGTGTCACAGTGCCACACTGGGGTGTCAATGTGCTCCACTCTGGTGTCACAGTGCTCCACTGTGGTATCACACTGCTCTACCTTGATGTCACAGTTACCCACTGTGTTTTCAATGTGCCTCACTGTGGTGTCACAGTGCTCCAGTGTGGTGTCACTGTGCTCCACTGTGGTATCACTGTGCTCCACTGTTGTGTCACTGTACTCCACAATGGTGTCTTCTGCTCTACTGTGATGTCACACCTCTCCACCTTTGTCTCACAGTGCTCCACTGTGGTGTTATAATGCTCCAGTGTTTTGTTATAGTACTACTTTCTGGTGTCACAGTGCTCAAGTGTACTATATTAGTGCTCTTATATGCGTCCATAGTTCTCAACTATGGTGTCACAGTGCTACACTGTGGAGTCCTATGCTCCACTGTGGGGACAGTGTGCTCCTCTGTAGTGTCATATGTTCCATTGTTGTGTCTCAGTGCTCATCTCTGCTCTCACAGTGCTCTACCAGGATGTCAAAATGCTACACTGAGAAGTCACAGTGCTCCACTGTGGTGTCACAGTGCTCAACTTTAGGGACAGAGTGCTCCACTGTGGTGTCAGAGTGCTCCAAACTTTTGTCACAGTGCTACACTCTATTGTCACTGTATTCCATTGTGCAGTCACCGATCTCACTGTGGTATCAGTGCTCTACTGTTATGTCATAGTTCTCCACTTTGGTGACACAGTGCTACACTGTGGTGTCAAAGTTCTCCACTGTAGAGTCAAATTGCTCCACTGTGATGTAACAATGCTCTACTGTGATGTAACCGTGTTCCACTGTTGTGTCACAGTTTTCCCTTTCGTGTCACCATGTTCCACCCTGGAGTCCCAGTGCTCCATTGTGGTTTCAATGTGCTCCACTGTGTTGTCACATTGTTCCATTGTGGTATCAATGTGCTCGAACGTGGTGTCACTGTGCTCCACTGAGGTGTCAATGTGCTTCACTGTGTTGTCACGGTGCTCCTCTGTCGTGTCAATTTGCTCCACTATGGTGTCACAGTGCTCCTCTGTAGTGTCAATGTTCTCCACTGTGGTGTCATTGTGCATCACTGTGGTGCCATATGCTCTACTGTGGTGTCAAACTGCTCCACCTTCATGTCACAGTGCCACACTGGGGTGTCAATGTGCTCCACTCTGGTGTCACAGTGCTCCACTGTGGTGTCACACTGCTCTACCTTGATGTCACATTTACCCACTGTGTTTTCAATGTGCCTCACTGTGGTGTCACAGTGCTCCAGTGTGGTGTCACTGTGCTCCACTGTGGTATCACTGTGCTCCACTGTTGTGTCACTGTGCTCCACTGCGTTGTCTTATGCTCTACTCTGGTGTCACACCTCTCCACCTTTGTGTCACAGTGCTCCACTGTGGTGTTATAGTGTTCCAGTGTTTTGTCATAGTCCTCCTGTCTGGTGTCACAGTGCTCAAGTGTGCCATCACAGTGCTCTTATATGCATCCATAGTTCTCCACTATAGTGTCACAGTGCTACACTTTGGTTTCACATGCTCCACTGTGGTGACAGTGTGCTCCTCTGTAGTGTCATTTGCTCCATGTGGTGTCTCAGTGCTCAACTCTGCTGTCACAGTGCTCCACCAGGATTTCAAAATGCTACACTGAGATGTCACAGTGCTCCACTGTGGTGTCAGATTGCTCCATTATGGTATTACATTTTCTATGAGGTGTCACAGTGCTCCACTGTGATGTCAAATTGCTCAACTTTAGGGACAGAGTGCTGCACTGTGGTGTCACAGTGCTCCACTGTGGTGTCAGATTGCTCCATTATGGTGTTACATTTTCTATGAGGTGTCACAGTGATCCACTGTGGTGTCCCAGTGCTTCACAGTGTTGGCACAGTGCTCCATTCTTTGGTCACAATGCTCACTGCAATGTCACAGTTCTCCACTTGGTGTCACAAGGCTCCCCTGTGGTGTCACAGTACTCCACTCTCGCCACACATGCTCCACTGTTGTGTCTCAGTGCTCCACTGTGCAGTCATGGTGCTGCACTCTTTTGTCACAGTGCTACATTTTATTGTCACTGTGCTCCACTGTGGTTTCACAGAACTCTCAGTGGTGTCACACTGCTCCACTTTTATGTCATATTGCTCCACTGTGGTGTCACGTGCTCCATTGTTCTGTCTCAATGCTCAACTGCGCTGTCAAAGTGCTCCATTGTGATGTCACAATGCTTCATGAGATGTCCCAGTGCTGCACTGTGCTGTCACAGTGCTCCACTGTGGTGTCTTAATGCTCCACTCTTTTGTCACAGTGCTACACTCTATTGTCACTGTTCTCCATTGTGCAGTCACAGATCTCACTGTGGTATCACAGTGCTCCACTGTTATGTCATAGTGCACCACTTTGGTGACACATTGCTACACTGTGTTGTCACAGTGCTCCACTGTAGTGTCAAATTGCTCCACTGTGATGTCACAATGTTCTACTATGATGTAACAGTGCTACACTGTTGTGTCACAGTTCTCCACTTTGGTGTCACCATGTTCCACCTTGGAGTCCAAGTGTTCCATTGTGGTTTCAATGTGCTCCACTGTGGTGTCACAGTGCTCCATTGTGGTGTCAATGTGCTCCACTGTTGTGTCTCAGTGCTCCACTGTGCTGTCATTGTGCTGCATTCTTTTGTCACAGTGCTACATTGTATTGTCACTGTGCTCCACTGTGGTGTCATAGAACTCTCAGTGGTGTCACATTGCTCAACTCTTATGTCATATTGCTCCACTGTGGTGTCATGTGCTCCATTGTGGTGTCTCAATGCTCAACTGTGCTGTCAAAGTGCTCCATTGTGATGTATCAATGCTTCATGAGATGTCCCAGAGCTGCACTGTGGTATCAGTGCTCCACTGTTATGTCATAGTGCACCACTTTGGTGACACAGTGCTACACTGTGTTGTCACAGTGCTCCACTGTAGTGTCAAATTGCTCCACTGTGATGTCACAATGCTCTACTGTGATGTAACAGTGCTACACTGTTGTGTCACAGTTCTCCACTTTGGGGTCACCATGTTCCACCTTGGAGTCCAAGTGTTCCATTGTGGTTTCAATGTGCTCCACTGTGGTGTCACAGTGCTCCATTGTGGTGTCAATGTGCTCCACTGTTGTGTCTCAGTGCTCCACTGTGCTGTTATTGTGCTGCACTCTTTTGTCACAGTGCTGCATTGTATTGTCACTGTGCTCCACTGTGGTGTCACAGAACTCTCAGTGGTGTCACATTGCCTCCACTCTTATGTCATATTGCTCCACGGTGGTGTCAAGTGCTCCCTTGTGGTGTCTCAATGCTCAACTGTGCTGTCAAAGTGCTCCATTGTGATGTCACAATGCTTCATGAGATGTCCCAGTGCTGCACTGTGGTGTCACAGTGCTCCACTGTGAAGTCACAATGCTTAATTTTGGGGACAGAGTGATCAACTATGCTGTCACAGTTCCCCATTATGGTGTCACATCTCCTACTGTGTTGTCACAGTGATCCACTATGGTGTCACAGTGCTTTACTGTGTTGTCACAATGCTACATTCTGCTGTCACAATTCTCAATGGGATGTCACAGTGCTCCATTGTGCTGTCATAGTGCTGCAGTTTGGTGTCACAATGCTCCACAATGGCGTCACAATGTTCCACTGTGGGGTCACATTTTCATACTCTGCTCTCACTGTGCTCACTGTGATGACATAGTATTCCGCTGTGATGTCACTGTGATGTCACAGTGCTCCAGAGTACTCCACTTTCGCGACACATGCTCCACTGTAGTGTCTCAGTGCTCTACTGTGCTGTCACAGTGCTCCACTCTTTTGTCACAGTGCTACACTCTATTGTCACTGTGCTCCATTGTGTAGTCACAGATGTCACTGTGGTATCACAGTGCTCCACTGTTATGTCATAGTGCTCCACTTTGGTGAAACAGTGCTACACTGTGGTGTCACAGTGTTCCACTATAGTGTCAAATTGCTCCACTGTGATGTCACAATGCTCTACTGTGATGTAACAGTGCTCCACTTTTGTGTCACAGTTCTCCACTTTGGTGTCACCATGTTCCACCCTGGAGTCCAAGTGTTCCTTTGTGGTTTCAATGTGTGCCACTGTGGTGTCACAGTGCTCCTCTGTGGTGTCACAGTGCTCCACTGTGATGTCACAATGCTCTACTGTGATGTAACAGTGCTCCACTGTTTTGTCACAGTTCTCCACTTTGGTGTCACCATGTTCCATCCTGGAGTCCAAGTGTTCCATTGTGGTTTCAATGTGCTCCACTGTGGTGTCACAGTGCTCCATTGTGGTTTCAATGTGCTCCATTATGGTGTCACTGTGCTCCACTGTGGTGTCAATGTGTGCCACTGTGGTGTCATAGTGCTCCTCTGTGGTGTCAATGTGCTCCACTGTGGTGTCACAGTGCTCCTCTGTAGTGTCAATGTGATCCACTGTGGTGTCACAGTGCTCCTCTGTGGTGTCAATGTGCTCCACTGTGGTGTCACATGCTCTACTGTGGTGTCAAACTGCTCCACCTTAGTGTCACAGTGCCACACTGTGGGGTCAATATGCTCCACTGTGGTGTCACAGTGCTCCACTGTGGTGTCACACTGCTCCACTGTGCTGTCAGTGTGCTCCAATGTGGTGTCACTGTGCTCCACTGTATTGTCTTATGCTCTACTGTGTTGTCACACCTCTCCATCTTTGTGTCACAGTGCTCCACTGTGGTGTTATAATGCTCCAGTGTTTTGTCATAGTGCTCCTGCTTGGTGTCACAGTGCTCAAGTGTGCCATATTAGTGCTCTTATATGCTACCATAGTTCTCCACTATGGTGTCACAGTGCTGCACTGTGGTGTCACAGTGCTCCACTGTGGTGACAGTGTGCTCCTCTGTAGTGTCACAGGCTCCATTGTGGTGTCTCAGTTCTCAACTGTGCTGTCACAGTGCTCCACCAGGATGTCAAAATGCTACACTGAGATGTCACAGTGCTCCACTGTGGTGTCACAGTGCTCCACTGTGATGACACAGTGCTCAACTTTAGGGACAGAGTGCTGCACTGTGGTGTCACAGTGCTCCACTGTGGTGTCACATTGCTCCATTATGGTGTCACATTTTCTACTGTGTTGTCAGTGATCCACTGTTGTGTCCCACTGCTTTACAGTGTTTGCACAGTTCTCCATTCTGCGGTCACAATGCTCACTGGGATGTCACAGTGCTCCACTGTGGTGTCACAGAACTCACAGTGGTGTTACAGTGCTCCACTTTTATGTCATAGTGCTCCACTGTGGTGTCAAGTGCTCCATTGTGGTGTCTCAATGTTCAACTGTGCTGTCAAAGTGCTCCATTGTGATTTCACAATGCTTCATGAGATGTCACAGTGCTGAAATGTGGTGTCACAGTGCTCCACTGTGTTTTCACAGTGCTCCACTGTGATGTCACAATGCTTAACTCTGGGGACAGAGTGATCCACTATGGTTTCACAGCGCTCCATTATGGTGTCACATCTTCTACTGTGTTGTCACAGTAATCCACTGTATTGTCACAGTGCTTTACTGTGTTGGCACAATGCTACATTCTGCTGGCACAGTTCTCAATGGGATGTCACTGTGCTCTACTGTGCTGTCATAGTTCTCCAGAGTAGGGTCACAATGCACCACAAAGGCGTCTCAGTGATCCACTGTGGGGTCACATTGTGATACTGTCCTGTCATTCTACTCACTGTGGTGACATAGTGCTCCACTGTCATGTCACTGTGATGTCACAGTGCTCCACATTGCTCCACTCTCGCTACACATGCTCCATTGTAGTGTCTCAGTGCTCTACTGTGCTGTCACAGTGCTCCACTCTTTTGTCACAGTGCTACACTGTATTGTCACTGTGCTCCATTGTGCAGTCACAGATCTCACTGTGGTATCACAGTGCTCCACTGTTATGTCATAGTGCTCCACTTTGGTGACACACTGCTACACTGTGGCGTCACAGTACTCCACTGTAGTGTCAAATTGCTCCACTGTGATGTCACAATGCTCTACTGTGATGTAACCGTGTTCCACTGTTGTGTCACAGTTCTCCACTTTGGTGTCACCATGTTCCACTGTGGAGTCACAGTGCTCCATTGTGGTGTCAATGTGCTCCACTGTGGTGTCACAGTGCTCTACTATGGTGTCACATGCTCCACTATGGTGTCACAGTGCTCCACTGTGGTGTCACAGTG
This sequence comes from Mus caroli, assembly GCF_978045245.1. NCBI lineage: Eukaryota > Metazoa > Chordata > Mammalia > Rodentia > Muridae > Mus > Mus caroli. The sequence continues at coordinate 169,062 of NW_028227264.1, forward strand.
CTCCACTGTGATGACACAATGCTCCACTGTGATGAAATAATGCTCCAATGTGATGTCACAATGCTCCACTGTGATGAAACAGTGCTCTAGTCTGGTGTCACATTGTTCCATTGTGCTTTCACAGTTCTCCACTGTGGTGTCACAGTCCTCCACTGTGATCTCACAGTGCTCCACTGTGAATTTATATTACTCCTCTGTGATGTCACAGTGTTCCACTGTGGTGTCACAAAGCTCCACTATGGTGTCACATTCTCCAGTATGTTTACAGAGGACACAATGTGGTATCACAGTGTTTTTTGTGTTGTCAAAGTGTTCTTCTTGGGTCTCACAGGCTCCACTCTGGTGACAGCATGCTGTACTCTGCTGTCATACTGCTCCACTGTGAGGTCACAGTTCTCCATTGTGGTGTTACAGTGCTCCACTTTGGTGTCACAGTGCTCTACTGTGGTGTCACAGTCCTCCAATGTGATGTCACAATGCTCCACTATGATGTCACAGAGCTCCACTGTGGTGTCACAGTGCTCCACTGTGATGTCACAATGTTCCTCTGTGATGTAACCGTGCTCCATTGTTGTGTCACAGTGCTCCACTCTGCTGTCACCATTCTCAACTGTGGAATCACAGTGCCCCATTGTCGTTCCAATGTGCTCCACTGTGGTACCACAGTGCTCCAGTCTGGTGTCACATGCTCTACTATGGTGCCTTTGTGCTCCACTGTGGTGTCACCAAGCTTTACTGTGTTGTCACAGTGCTCCATTCTGCTGTCACAATGCTCAGTGGGTTTTCACGGTGCTCCACTCTGCTGTCAGAGTGCTGTACTGTATTGTCACAATGCTCCACAATGGCATCACAGTGTTCCATTGTGGTGTCACATTGCTATGCTGTGCTGTCACTATGCTAACTGTGGTTTCATAGTGTTCCACTGTGATGTCACAGTGCTCCTCTGTGGTATCACAGTGCTCCACTCTCACGACACATTCTCCACTGTGGTGTCTCAGGGCTCCACTGTGCAGTCACAGTGCTCCACTCTTTTGTCACAGTGCTTCACTGTATTGTCACTGTGCTCCACTGTGCAGTCAAAGAACTCACTGTGCTGTCACATTGCTTCACTGTTGTGACACAGTGGTCCACTGTTGTGTCACAATGCTCCACAATGGCATCATAGTGTTCCACTGTGGTGTCACAGTGCTCCACTCTTTTGTCACAGTGCTACACTGTATTGTCACTGTGCTCCACTGTGCAGTCACAGAACTCACTGTGGTGTCACAGTGCGCTACTATTATGTTACAGTGCACCATTATGGTGTCACAGTGCTACACTGTGAGGACACATTGCTCCACTGTGATGAAATAATGCTCCACTGTGATGTCATAATGCTTCACTGTGATGAAATAGTGCTCCTGGTGTCTAGCCTGGCTTGAAAACTAGGGGATTTTATGGGGTAAGGGGCTTAGGGGTGTGGAATTCAGCATAGTGACACACTATTGGCTTATTTAAACATTAACAGAAAGCAGGACTTTGTTCCCGTGGGCTGGGGGCTTATCTTTGTTCACATAGCAACCAGTTGATGTATGACTTTACTTGGTGCCAAGGGGCAATAGACAGAGGGGAGGTTCCGGCCAGATAGCCTTGCCTGCGTCCTTGCATTCTTTTCATCTTTACAGTCGAGATGTTCTTAGGAATGCCTTAACAACAGCCCTGCCCTGGCATGCCTGTGGGCTGTTCTGCTTTGTTCTCAGTCCCAGGCCGGGGCAGTGGGCTCTTAAACAACTCACAAGGTACAAAATTTTATCTTCCTTCAGTGGTACAGAACATATTTTCTTTTCAGATGTCCCTCTAAATCCATGCACATACAGGCACCGAGAAAGAGAGAGAGAGAGAGAGAGAGAGAGAGAGAGAGAGAGAGAGAGAGAGAGAGAGAGAGAGAGAGAGAGACCTTGTGGTTTAACCCTTCACAAAACAAAAAGTGTAAGTCACCAAGGGATTCTGAGAGCAGAATACATGACTCCACAATGGAAATATCACTCCTAATAGTTATCCACTACCAAATTTCAGTACTGAAAATATGTGCATATAAGCAACATTATGAGGACTTAACATGTTGTATTGAAGGAAGATGGAATATTGTAACTTGTTTAAGATTCCACAGCCCTGATCTGGGACTGAGAACAAAGCAGAACAGCCCCCAGGCATGCCAGGGCAGGGCTGTTGTTAAGGCATTCCTAAGAACATCTTGGCCGTAAAGATGAAAAGGTATTCAAGGACAAATGGGACTATATTATCTATATTATCTAAGCTAACACCATCTGGCCGGAATCTCCCCTCAATCCGAAGACAGGCAGGGTCATCTTATCTAGTCCACACCATCTGGCCGGAACCTCCCTTCTATTACCCCTTGGCGTCGGGTACAAAGATAAGCCCCAAGCCCACCGGAACAAAGCTCTGATGCCCCTTTTGCTGATATGTAATCTTTCTGTTAATGAATCAATCCCATGCCTTTGTCAAAATTCTTTGTATTCCTAACCCTTTGCTTCTTTAAAAACCCCTAACTCCCGAGCCTTGTCGTTGATTCCCCTGCCTCCTGTGTGAGGTAAGTGTCGACCCAGAGCTCTGCCAATAAAGCCTCGTGCGTCTTGCAACAAGAGAGGATTCTTGTGTTCGTGGGTGCTCCCTGTCCCTGGACTAGAGTGGGGGGTCCCTAATTTATACATTAGAATATATTTGCATATTATATTTTATATAGTGGTATATACTGAATATACTATATTTACATAATAAATTATATATATAATGTGGGCAAAAATTTTAAATGAGGGCAAGAATCTGAAAAAGAGCAAGAGTCAAGGGGTACATAAGAGGAGTTAGAGGAGTAAAAACAACGAATGGAATTAGGAAATTACAATAAAGAGACAGCAAAAGAAAGTGAAAGAGACTACAAGAACATAAAGTTGAAACTTGATGTTGTACATGAGATAATTTAGAAATCTGATGGATAGGGATAGAAAAATGAATTAATATTCAAATACCTGTGTGTGTCATGCAAGTGATAAAATAAGAGGACACAATGTGGTATCACAGTGTTTTTTGTGTTGTCAAAGTGTTCTTCTTGGGTCTTATGTGTGTTGGGTCTTATAGGCTTTCTCAGCATCTAATGAGATGATCATGTGGTTTTTGTCTTTGAGTGTGTTTATATACTGGATTACATTGATGGATTTCCGTATATTGAACCATCCTTGCATCCCTGGGATGAAACCTACTTGGAAGACCAAATTTCATAATGTCTTTTTTAACACACATAAATTACAGATTACTGTAGAGTGCTGAAGGACTGGAGGACATGCCTTCAAACACAAAATGCAATGCCTAGGCTCTAACAGAGCCTTTGAAATAGTCACTCATCAGTATCTATTCTGATTATATAAAATATTATGAAGTAGGATTCTATATATATTCTGGGTACAATGAATTTATATTAAAGTATGTAATATGAAGTATGTTTTGTATGTATTTTTATTCCTTTCTATCTTTAAGGACAACTAAACCAAACTTTAGGATGCTATTCTTTGATTACCTGCTTGTAAGAAGCAGGCAACTTTAGCTTTAACCTTCTGGCTCTCTGCCTTAGGGCAGCCATCCTCACTCATTTCACAGCAGGGGATGCCTGTGAGCTGAGTCTGTCCCTGTGTTCCTTTGTTTAAGTTCCCCTTAAGCTGGAGCCACCAAGTGACTCACTTCATTCCTCTTGCTGAGAAACCAATTTTCCCTCTGCTTAGATTTATATCACTGTGTGTATGTGATCAATCCAAGAATTCCTAAGTTAATAGGGGATTCTCACCTTCAGAGACAGCTGTATCTTTTTGTTTTTATTTTTTAATTTTCATACAAAGTATTTTGATCAGGTTTTCCCCTTCCCCAGTTTCTCCCAACTTGGAGTCCTGATGAGACTGACATATACTTGAGAGGATGAGGGGGTCCTTTAGTGGCTAACTCTAGGCATGAGATCTAGGCTAAATCACAGCAACTCTGTTCAAGGTTCAGGAAACCTCAGAAAAAGACAGGCTGGAATTGCAGTACCAATTTATAGTGAAGCCTGAAAGCTGGGGATGGGATCAGAAGTCTCAGACCATGCTACATACTCAAGTCAGGTGGCTATGGGTGATGGAGCAGCAGATTTAGACCCCAGTGCAGGTGATTAGAACTTAGACTCCTGTGCAAGCTTCTCCACTCTTTCCGTATTGGCTCCATCCAAGGTTGTTGCCTGTGGAGTGGACACCATCTCAATCCTTCCTGAGCCATGTTCCAGTTGTTTCTGGAAATTCCCTCAGACTCATGGGGACCAGTTCAAGTGTGTTTCAAACTACTTAAAGTGACAAACAGATTTAACCATTACAGGGGGCACCATCCCAAAAGAAGCTTCTAAGGTAACAGATTTGATTAGCTGGGGTTTAAGCAGAAGACAGGATTTCTTTCTATTTAGAAAACAAGAGAATGGGGTTAAAATTAGAAAAAAATAGAGGAGAGGTTGTGTGCACATTGTACGTTGTTATGTCTGTTTGAACAACTCAGCTTTCATCCTACTCTAAACCACTGCACTCAGCCAGCCTCATTATCAAATACAAAGAGCCTGTGATAAAAATGTAACATATGTACAAAGTTTAGTCACACTATCACAGCACAGTGGACTTAGAAGAAGCTTATCGTGCTAAACAGCAGTTCTCATGGAGGCAACACATATGTAGGGACTTCTTTCATGTCACATGCACTCATGGATTCACACTGTTCTGTTCCCTTGTAAAAAAGCCAAAAAAACTCTACAGCTTTATTCTTTGGACTCTGACAGAGGCATAATTTGGCTTCCTCATGTACAGAAGCTTGACAAGTAGTTATTTCAGAAGTTCTGAAGAACCATAACTAATAAATTAATGTATTATCTAATTTTATTATAAAATAATAAAATATATAAAATATAAAACTACAGATGTGCTAGCTATTGGATAACTTCAGGGAAGAGTTTAGACAAAAAAGACATTATGAAATTTGGTCTTCCAAGTAGGTTTCATCCCAGGGATGCAAGGATGGTTCAATATACGGAAATCCATCAATGTAATCCAGTATATAAACACACTCAAAGACAAAAACCACATGATCATCTCATTAGATGCTGAGAAAGCCTTTGACAAAATCCAACACCCCTTCATGATAAAAGTCTTGGAAAGATCAGGAATTCAAGGCCCATACCTAAACATGATAAAAGCAATCTACAGCAAACCAGTAGCCAACATCAAAGTAAATGGTGAGAAGCTGGAAGAAATCCCACTAAAATCAGGGACTAGACAAGGCTGTCCACTCTCTCCCTACCTATTCAACATTGTACTTGAAGTCCTAGTCAGCGCAATTAGACAACAAAAGGAGATCAAGGGGATACAAATTGGAAAAGAAGAAGGCAATTGCAGATGATATGATAGTATACATAAGTGACCCCCAAAATTCCACCAGTGAACTCCTAAGCCTGATAAACAGCTTCAATGAAGTAGCTGGATATAAAATTAACTCAAGCAAGTCAATGGCCTTTCTGTACACAAAGGATAAACAGGCTGAGAAGGAAATTAGGGAAACAACACCCTTCTCAATAGTCACAAACAATATAAAATACTTTGGCGTGACTCTAAGGAAGTGAAAGATCTGTATGAGAAGAACTTCAAGTCTCTGAAGAAAGAAATTAAAGAAGATCTCAGAAGATGGAAAGACCTCCCATGCTCATGGATTGGCAGGATCAACATTGTAAAAATGGCTATCTTACCAAAAGCAATCTACAGATTCAATGCAATCCCCATCAAAATTCCAACTCAATTCTTCAAGGAATTAGAAAGGGCAATCTGCAAATTCATCTGGAACAACAAAAAACCTAGGATAGCAAAAACTCTTCTCAAGGATAAAAGAACCTCTGGTGGAATCACCATGCCTGACCTAAAGCTGTACTACAGAGCAATTGTGATAAAAACTGCATGGTACTGGTATAACGACAGACAAGTAGACCAATGGCACAGAATTGAAGACCCTGAGATGAACCCACACACCTATGGTCACTTGATCTTCGACAAGGGAGCTAAAACCATCCAGTGGAAAAAAGACAGCACTTTCAACAAATGGTGCTGGCACAACTGGCGGTTATCATGTAGAAGAATCCGAATTGATCCATTCCTATCTCCTTGTCCTAAGGTCAAATCTAAGTGGATTAAGGAACTCCACATAACACCAGAGACACTGAAACTTATAGAGGATAAAGTAGGGAAAAGCCTCGAAGATATGGGTACAGGGGAAAAATTCCTGAATAGAACAGCAAAGGCTTGTGCTGTAAGATAAAGAATCGATTAACGGGACCTCATAAAGTTGCAAAGCTTCTGCAAGGTAAAAGACACCATCAATAAGACAAAAAGACTACCAACAGATTGGGAAAGGATCTTTACCTATCCTAAATCAGATAGGGGACTAATATCCAATATATATAAAGAACTCAAGAAGGTGGACTCCAAAAAATCAAATAACCCCATTAAAAATGGGGCTCAGAACTGAACAAAGAATTCTCACCTGAGGAATACCGAATGGCAGAGAAGCACCTGAAAAAATGTTCAACATCCGTAATCATCAGGGAAATGCAAATCAAAACAACCCTGAGATTCCACCTCACACCAGTCAGAATGGCTAAGATCAAAAATTCAGGTGACAGCAGATGCTGGCGAGGATGTGGAGAAAGAGGAACACTCCTCCATTGTTGGTGGGATTGCAAGCTTGTACAACCACTCTGGAAATCATTCTGGCGGTTCCTCAGAAAATTGGACATAGTACTACCGGAGGATCCCGCAATACCTCTCCTGGGCATATATCCAGAAGATGTTCCAACCGGTAAGAAGGACACATGCTCCACTATGTTCATAGCAGCCTTATTTATAATAGCCAGAAGCTGGAAAGAACCCAGATGCCCCTCAACAGAGGAATGGAAACAGAAAATGTGGTACATTTACACAATAGAGTACTACTCAGCTATTAAAAAGAATGAATTTATGAAATTCCTAGGCAAATGGATGGCCCTGGAGGGCATCATCCTGAGTGAGGTAACCCAATCACAAAGGAACTCACACAATATGTACTCACTGATAAGTGGATATTAGCCCAGAAACTTAGGATACCCAAGATATAAGATGCAATTTGCTAACTCAAGAAGAACGAAGACCAAAGTGTGGACACTGTGCCCCTTCTTAGAACTGGGAACAAAACACCCATGAAAAGAGTTACAAAGATAAAGTTTGGAGCTGTGACAAAAGGATGGACCATCTAAAGACTGCCATATCCAGGGATCCATCCCATAATCAGCTTCCAAACGCTGACACCATTGCATCCACTAGCAAGATTTTGCTGAAAGGACCCAGATATAGCTGTCTCTTGTGAGACAATGCCGGAGCCTAACAAACACAGAAGTGGATGCTCACAGTCAGCTATTGAATGGATCACAGGGCCCCCAATGGAGGAGCTAGAGAAAGTATCCAAGGAGCTAAAGGGAACTGCAACCCTATAGGTGGAACAACATTATGAACTAACCAGTACTCCAGAGCTCTTGACTCTAGCTGCATATGTATCAAAAGATGGCCTAGTAGGTCATCACTGGAAAGAGAGGCCCATAGGTCTTGCAAACTTTATATGCCCCAGTACAGGGGAATGCCAGGGCCAAAATGTGGGAGTGGGTGGGTAGGGGAGTGGGGTGGGAGTGTATTGGGGACTTTTTGGATAGCATTGGAAATGTAAATGAGGAAAATACCTAATAAAAAAAATTAATTAAAAAAAAATTTGGTCTTCATGGGCATTGACACCATGCTTAAGTCCCTGAAGGAAGCCATGGCGAGCCTCCTGTCTGGCACCTTCCATGACCCCAGGTACATCTTTGCCACACTGCTGGATCCTCGATACAAAGCTTCCCTGTTCACAGAGGAGGAGGCAGAACAGTACAGGCAAGACTTAATCAGGGATCTAGAAATACTGAATTCTACCTCAAAGGACAATGCCACCTCCAATGGCTGTGACTCAGGGTCCCCACTTAAAGACACTGTGGTCCTCGCACCAATAAAGAGAGATCAGAGAGAGAAGCTACCTGAAGACATGGTGCTTGTGTATTTGGAGGAAGAGGTGCTGGAACACAGCTGTGACTCACTCACCTACTGGAACCTAAATGCTTTCAGTATTGAATTCAGAAATGGAGCCACCAGACTGGAAAGGTCCTTCAGAGTGCTAGCTATTGTACCAGGGCTGACTTGGCTGGCAGGGCCATGTAGGACACCAGCTCAGGCATCTGGGGCTACCTGCCAGTTCTCACCATAATATCCACATGTGCCTTACTCCTCCTTCAGGCCAGGTGTCAAGGTGCGTTTTCAGAAGCCCACTAGAAACAAAGTCTTGGCAATTATAAAATAGAATGAGCAGGTTTGAAACTGTAAAGGTTTTTTGTTTTGCTTTTAGGGGATAGTAATCTGTTTTACTAGAATGAAAGGAAGATGTAAACAATTTTATTATGTAGGGTTTTTATTCAATTGTGTGAAAACCACAAATCAGGTGCTGTATTTTAATTAAATATTTTAACTGCAAAAAAAAAAGACTTGGTCTTTATTGATTAAAACAAAAAGGAACGTCTCACAATTGGATATTTAACCTCCTACTTACCTCAAATTGAAGCGAATGCAAATCAGAGCACAGGATGAAAGATGCCTATGATGTCATGACCTGCGTGTCCAACAGCTTTGTGAAATCTGGAGCACAACCTCCAGGCCAGAATACAAACCCCAAAAGAATGCCTCGACCTCCCTAATGATGACTCGCAGGGTGTTTCCCAAAATACACAACACGGGCATCAACATACTGGCAGGTGGGAAAGAAAAAAGTGAATTCATGAGGCAGAGGGTCCAGTGTCCAGTGCCTCCTAATTTGCTGTGTGACACACATCTGATCTTTCTGAACTTTCATTTACAAAGTAAACAAAAGATCACTGTGCACTGGCAGTTCCCAAAGGTAGGCTCCCGGGAGAGTGGCCACTACTCACCCCACATGCAGCAGTACTGGAATGAGGCAGGCTTACCTTCTGTTCTGTGGTTAACATCCTACACACAGAAACAGTGCATTCCTATTCTTGGATCTGTATACTGATTCTATTTCAGTTTTGCATGTGTTTGATTTCAATGGGGACTCGGATAACTGAGGCTGGCCTTGTATTTATTATGCACCTGAGGATGTCCTTGAACTTCTGACCCTCCTGATTCTAACTCCCAAAGATATGAACCAGCATGACAAATTTTTGCAATTCAAGAGTTTAAACTTGTTAGGCAAACACTCAACTACAGAACTATGCATTCAGAGCCTCACAGGTGACGGGAAAATGGAGATACCTAAAATGATGGATTTGATTCTTTAGTCTTGGAGTTGGCAGCAGTCATCATCATCATGTGATAAACTGAAGTACATCAGGAGAAAATAAGTTCTAACCAGCAACAACAGACTACTGGTATCCTTCAACTCATGTGGCAAAACATCTAAGTAGCAGCCTAGGCTTGGAACTGGACAAGGCTGTCTATTGTAGTAGCTCTGTACCGAAACTTGACAAATACATTCAGAGTCAATGTACTATGAGAGACATTAACTAAAAGTTTTAACAGTCCTTCTGTTAGACCTAGTGGGGAAACCCCCACCCCATTCCCGATTCGGTGTGCACCCAAAAAATCACGAAGGACCATCCCTTGCTGTAATTACATGAGGACGTTTAATTACAGAGCTCCAGACTGGCATGCATCCCACACAGGAGATAACGAATGTCAGCCCCGTGGCTTGAAAACTAGGGGTTTTTATGGAGTAAGGGGCTTAGGGGTGTGGAATTCAGCATAGCGACACACTATTGGCTTATTCAAACATTAACAGAAAGCAGGACTTTGTTCCTGTGGGCTGGGGGCTTATCTTTGTTCACATAGCAACCAGTTGATGTATGACTTTACTCGGCGCCAAGGGGCAATAGACAGAGGGGAGGTTCTGGCCAGATGGTGTTGACTTAGATAATATAGCCCTGCTGGTCCTTGCATATCTTTTCATCTTTACAGTCAAGATGTTCTTAGGAATGCCTTAACAAGAGCCTTGCCCTGGCATGCCTGGGAGCTGCTCTGCTTTGTTCTCAGTCCCAGGCTGGGGCAGTGGGCTCTTAAACAACTCACAAGTTACAATATTTCATCTTCCTTCATTCCCATAGGTGACAGGAAAATGGAGATACCTAAAATGATGGATTTGATCCTTTAGTCTTGGAGTTGGCAGCAGTCATCATCATCATATGATAAACTGAAGTACAACATCAGGAGAAAATAAGTTCTAACCAGCAACAACAGACTACTGGTATCCTTCAACTCATGTGGCAAAACATCTAAGTAGCAGCCTAGGCTTGGAACTGGACAAGGCTGTCTATTGTAGTAGCTCTGTACCAAAACTAGACAAATACATTCAGAGTCAATGTACTATGAGAGACATTAACTAAAAGTTTTAACAGTCCTTCCATATCCCAAGGAGTTCTACATGACTAATATAACAAAGAAAGTGGCTCTCATAAGCCAGCAGAGCCTGCTAGTTTTCTGCTCCCCAAAGCTGCTCTGTGCTCTCACTAATACTGACAGATGATGACACTAACAGCAAGAAATGTACCAGGCCTTGTACTTGAAAATGTTTGGAAAAGCATGTACTCAATTCAATGTTTCTGTCCTTCATTCAGTTAAGAAAAATAAGCCAAATAGTCCTGAGAGGAATGAAATCTATCTGTAAAATGCATGAGATGGTGGCTACCTGAAGTGTCATTTATTTTTAAATCACATTTTCTGTTGGAAAATAAGAGATGGGAAACTGCACTTCTGCTCTTACTCACTTCATACGCAAGTACAGAGAGCATGAAATTGTCCAGTGGTTATACACGACTGTAATCTCAACGTTTGGGGTGGGGTGGGGTGGGGGTCTCAGAGGTAGGAGAATCAAGAGTTCAAGGTCATCTTTGGTTATAAAGCCAGTTGTCTGAGATACAAAAGAAGCTGACTCTCCTGTTCATGTCACATCACCAGCTCTGAAAAGTCACAGTCTTGGTCCACTCAACTTGCTGTGGATGGGGATCTCAGACAGATTTCCTGCTACTTTGGGCAAATAGAAAATGACGAGTTCAGCTAGTCACAAACACATTTAAAGAATAAAAACATTTTCAGAACATCGTGAGATTGAGGTAATCTTTCCTGATGGTCTTAGTGCCTGGAGCTGCCAACTGTGGCATCCTGCACCTACAGGAGCCAATTTACATTGTAGGCTTGAAACTTTTAAACAAACAAAACATAAAAAAACAAGAAAACAATTGTTTAAACCAATAGGTCACCTCAGTTGTGAACAGTGTTAAGAATTAATATTATGAAAATACTTTAAATCTAAAAATGTTGAAGGTCGCTTTCGCGGGGTGGGGGTGGGGTAATGGGAGGGCTCTGGTGTCCGGAATGGAGGTTTGTAACTTTGTGTGGCTAGGGCTGGAGTCAGCACCGGTGGTCACGGAGGATTGTGGTGAACTCAGAGCTGGTTCTTAGGCCCGGTTGGAATGAGATCGAAGGCGCGAAGGCGCGGAGCGGGGACTGAGATGCCTGGGGACAGGGAAGCGCCCGAGCGAGCGCAGCCCAGGATCAGTAACCCTTTCCAGGGCTCGCAGGAGGACGACGAGTGGCGGCAGAGGAACAAGGCGGTGCTCACTTACTTGGCAGCCGCCGCCCGAGGGCATGCTAGGGGTCTCCTGCGCCGCGGTGACTCTCTATAGGCTGTACTGCCAGACTACTGGACTTGGAGGATCAGCTGTGGCCGGACACTCATCAGACCAGATTGAAAACAGGGTGCCTGTTAAGGATGGATCAGTAAAGTCACCTTTAATGCTGACATTCATGCCGGTCTCCAGTAGAACTTCAGACCTCAGCGAACAGAGATCTATGTGGTACCAGTAGAGACTGCACTGGTATTTTATAAAGCTAAGAATCCTACTGACAAACCGGTAATTGTAATTTCTACATATAATGTTGTGCCGCTTGAAGCTGAGCAATATTTCAATAAAATACAGTGCTTATGTTTTGAAGAACAAAGGCTTAATCCACAAGAAGAGTTGGATATGCAAGTGTTTTTCTACATTGACCCTGAATTTTGCAGATCTGAGAATGGCGAATGGCGATCCCATTACTCTTTCTTACACTTTATTTTTTTTTTTTTTTGAAGCAAAGGAAGGGCACAAGTGTCCAGTTCCAGGCTATAATTAAAGTAGCTCCCAAGACCTGCTTAAGATTTGTGATTTGGGGGAAATCATGTATGGTGCTTTCTCAGAAATGTATTTTGAAATCTTGCATTTTTCCCATTTTTTAATGTTGGTTTTTTTTATTAGACATTTTCTTTATTTACATTTCAAATGTTATCCCCTTTCCTAGTTTCCCCTCTGAAAATCCCCTATCCTGTTCCCCCTCCCCCTATTCCCCAGCCCACCCATTCCTGCTTCCTGGCCCAGGCACTCCCCTGTACTGGGTCATAGAACCTTCACAGGACCAAGGGCCTCTCCTCCCATTGATTGCCACCCTCTGCTACATATGTAGCTAGAGTCCCTCCCTGTGTTTTCTTTGATTGGTGATGTAGTCCCAGAGAGCTCTGGGTGTTCTGGTTAGTTCATATTGTAGTTGCTCCTATGGGCTGCAAACCCCTTCAGCTCCTTGGGTCCTTTCTCTAACTCCTTCATTGGGGACCCTGTGCTCCGTCTAATGGATGACTGTGAGTATCCACTTCTGTGTTAGTCAGGCACTGGCAGAACCTCTTGTTGGCATCTGCAATAATATCTGGATTTGTTGGTTATTTATGGGATGGATGTCCAGGTGAGGTAGTCTCAGGATGGTCATTACTTCAGTCTCTGCTCTAAACTTTGTAACTGCTTCCATGGGTATTTTGTTCCCCCTAAGGCCACCTGATGCAGTGGCCTGCTTAGGCACTTGAAATGTAATTAAACAAGTCTTTCAATCAATTCTAAACCAAAATGTTATTTATAAACAAGTACAAACTAAATGCCACATTCTGATTTACTTAAATAAAGGCACGCATTTTCTTCCTTTTCTCGTCTATTTACAATGTTTTATAGTAGGATGATCAATCTTAAAGTACCCCTATCTTTGAACTGTCATGATTTGTACTGGTAGCAATGTCTGCACAAAGTAAGAGTCTACAGTTTAACCACTTGGCCTAGTACTGGACAGTTTTCCTCATGATCAGATTTTCCTGAAATCTCTAGCCATTGTCAGGAACAGCAGTGCTGGTCAGAAGTGTTAAGTCTTCTGTTGAAGCTCCCAGAAGAGAAATGGTCCGTCCACTGAGGCATTCCCTGTTGGCAGGTCTTGTCTTTCAGGCCTCAGTTGATCAGGGACTATTTTAGAGAGCTAGCCCTTTGTGATGCTCAGTTCATGTATCAGAAATAAAGAGAAGACTTTGGCCCATCTGCCCTTCCTGAATGACTGGAAGATCACAGTTAAGCAGCAGAAAGGCTGGAAGGTACTTCCCCTATGGTTACAGATGAGAAGGGAATAAGAAGAGAACAGGTTATTAGAGATCAGGCGTATGTGGTCCTTACAGAATTTCATACAAAATGTGATAATTTCACTGTAATTATATGAAAATTAAGGAGCATAAGCTGGTGTCTTTTACCTCAGCAGTCACTATGACTTTGAGCTCCTTTCTGGTGGTAAGCATAAATTTCATGGTAAACAGCTCTGAAAAAAAAAAGCTACCAAGGCAGAAGAATTACACATCAGTTTCAAAGTAACACATTATCACCACTAGAACTAAAAATACAGGCTCTTGAGGGGAGGTCAAGCATCTTAAGTGAATTAAAATAGAGACCTTTAACCTTGAGCTTATTCTAACATAAAACATCTAATGTTAGAGTCTTTGCTATGTCTTTTCAAACCCAATTTATTTTTATTTTTGATTTAAAGGAAAACTATGACTCAAATTTGGGCAGTTTTATTTTTTTTATATACTTCAAAGAGAAAGCTCTGAGTTTTAAAATATTTAAAAAAAATTTCAGTCTGCCTTATTTATCATTATATTATAGTTTAAAATTGGGAGAAACCTGTAGCTTTTATTGGTCATCTTTGTACCTTTAGTAAATTATAAATTCAAATTATAAAATTCAACTTAATAGTAAGAAAGTAAGCAATAGTTGGAAAGAAATTAAAATAGTATATAAACACCACAATGAAAACTCACATTTTTATAATGATTTAATGCAGTTACTGTATTAACCTGTGTGTAGCACTGAAAGGTAAAAATCAGATTGGAGAATGACAGGCTTTTCAGTGTTGACAATAATAGATTATAATTCAAGATTTGTTGATATATGTCTTAAATATGTAATTATGAACTCCCTAGAATCCTCCCTGTCAAACATGCTCCTAATTTCAGGAAAGTACTCTTGAAGGCTGAGAGATGCAGTTAGAGTACAGCACTTACCTGGCATGTGTAAGACTCTGGCTTCTACCTGCCGGAGAGCAAAACAAACATCTATATTCCTTTTTTTTTTTTTTTTTTTTTTTGATTTGGTTTTTCGAGACAGGGTTTCTCTGTGTAGCCCTGGCTGTCCTGACACTCACTCTGTAGACCAGGCTGGCCTCGAACTCAGAAATCCGCCTGCCTCTGCCTCCCGAGTGCTGGGATTAAAGGCGTGCGCCACCACACCCGGCTTAAACTTAAGGTTTTTATAGAGGCCGCAGGCCCTGCCACTCCCTACCCCTCTACCTTCTTTTGAGACTTATGTTTGGTGTGAATATAGGGTTCTATCCCCACTCTCCTCAGTCCTGTATCTGGGAACTGAGGAAGACAGATATAGGGAAGGTATTATTAGCTAATGTGAATACAGACCAACAACCCATATTCATCGTAACCTTTGCTCACTGATGTGTACTGTAAATGTCTGGTTGTATTGAAGAAAGGAAATATGTGGGAGTTTATCTTTTGTGATAGGAATTCAGAATTTACAATTCTATGAATTCCCTGTGTCTAGGCTATCCTAGTTGCCAGAAATAAGAAGTTTCCATTGCAAGGTTGGGGTTGTAAAACAGAGACTTCCTAAAAAAAAAAAAAAAAAAAATACAGGTATATAAAAAGAGAGCCCCCTCCCAAAAGTACAAATAAGAAAATATAATCCAATGGCTATAAAATTAAAAATCTAGAAATTTCTTTTAAAAATACATTCTGACCTTTGGGCAACAGAGGAAATCAGGGGACTCATACTCTATGCCACAAGAAGGGACCCTGGGGATAGAGTTAATCCAGTCAGAAACCAGACAGGATTGCTGGTTATGCTTAGACACCTTCTCAAGGATTTATTGTACATCTAGACATAATAGATGAGAATAGCAAGAAAAATAAAAATTATGGTATATGTGGAAAAGATGTAAATTGATGCAGGAGATAGATTGTTCAACTGTTGTTGTTTCCTTACATCAAGAGCAAGGTTGCTCCAATAGAAAGGACAGGAGATTAGGGAAGTCCTGGAAAATGTGTGTTCTGGCAAACAGTGGTCAATGATCAGAGACCCAAATTAATGGTACAAATGAATGGTATTGTCATAGAAGGTTTGGTGGATACAAGAGCTGATGTTAGTATACTTTCCCAAAAGTCTTGAAGTCCATATTGGACACTTCAGAAGGTTTACACACAACTTATAGGAACTGGTAAATTATCACAAATAAGACAAAGTGTCCAATGGGTTACGGTTAAGGTTAAGGTTAAGGTTACTCATAGGTAGGGATAGGGTTCTGTTAGGTTCCATTTACAAGTGGATCAAGCACACCAAAAAGAAAGCAAACACTGAACTTCATGGTGATATTGTAAGTAATCTGTTCTGAGGTCCACATAACTTGTAGGAGGTTCATAGCCCATTTCTATTATGCTTTAGTGTTCACATACGGATGAGTAACACTTTCATGAGGTTCAGTCTGAAGTCTATAAGATGGATTTCTCTACTTTGATGAAAAACACCTATGTCATGCTTTCAGTTAATATATTTTAAATGCTTTTATTATTAACTGTCTTTGTTCTCTTATTGTAGGTAAAAAATGCCTATGAGACTCTTATTATACAGGAAAGTAAATATTTATTAATCTAATCTGTTTTACTATGTCATGGTCACTGACATTTGACTCCAAAATTAGTTTTTATGGTTTGATGTGAAATAATTTCCAAAATTTTTAAGTTTGAACATTGCATCTAAAGTTGGTGATGCTGTTATCCAGTCGTGGAACCTTTAGGAAATGGAGCCTCCTTTGAAAAATGGATTGCTGACTTCAGAGAAGAGGGAGGGAGGAAAAGAAGAAGAGGGAGAGGGAGAGGGAGAGGGAGAGAGAGGGGGAGGGGGAGGGGGAGGGGGAGAGGGAGAAGGAGGGGGAGAGGGAGAAGGAGGGGGAGAGGGAGAAGGAGGGGGAGAGGGAAGAGGGGAGAGGGGAGAGGGGAGAGGGGAGAGGGGAGAGGGGAGAGGGGAGAGGGGAGAGGGGAGAGGGGAGAGGGGAGAGGGAGAGGGGAGAGGGAGGGAGAGGGAGAGGGAGGGAGGAAAAGAGGAAGAGGGAGAGGGAGGGAGAGGGGAGAGGGAGAGGGAGGGAGAGGGAGGGAGAGAGGAGAGGGGAGTGGGAGGGAGAGGGAGGGAGAGAGAGGGAGGAAAAGGGAGAGGGAGAGGAAGAGGGAGAAGGAGGGGGAGAGGGAGAGGGAGGGAGAGGGGAGAGGGAGAGGGAGAGGGAAAAGGAGAGGGAGAAGGAGGGGGAGAGGGAGAGGTTGAAGAATTGATAATAGTTACTGTTCTCTTGTTACCTTTGGTTAGCTACTCCACTATCTGCTCTTACTGGGCCTTTAATTCTTCTGATTGGTTTACAAGTGGTTCTTGCATGTTAATCTATATAGCCAGTTATGTAGCAGTTTAATTAAATAAATGCATCTTAGGACCAACTATGCCTCTTTAAAGCAGGATGTGTCCATGGTTTAAATCATTAACTAAGACCAATGGGTTATATAACAGGGCCATAGATTGTTATAGGCACTTAGTAGTTAGCACAACTGTCTATATGATACAACTACTATTCAGACTGTAAAGCAGCACATAGACAGTGCCATTTACCATAAATAAAACAAAGGCAAACTCCATCAAAGTCCATAGTTCTGAGAAGGTCCCTAAATGTACTAACCAGGATTTTTGGCTATTGTACTTCTGCTTCTGGCTAACTGTTCTTATCATTTGAAGTATGTCAACCTAGAATATGGCTTTGGTATTTAAAACTCACCCTGAGAAAGGTTTGGTGCAACCCTGGGATCCCTAACACCCAGCACTACTGCCTGCTGGCTAATAAAGACTTTCTATTGGTTTAAACTCATATCCTAGGAGTCTTCTCTCATGGACATCCCCACAACACTGCTGCCTGTAATGTTGTGGATTTCTCCTGTTTTAGTTATTTAACTGGCAGAGAAAATGAGCCCAATCTAGATCCAAGCCATAGTCTTTTGTACAAGGCTAGGTGCAAATGTTCATTTGAGGGATGTATGTTCTCATGGGAAGCCATACTTTAAAATCTCTGATATCATGAAGGTGTCACTCTTTGTTGTTGTTGTTTTGAGGCAGGGTTTCTCTGTGTAGCCCTGGCTGTCCTGGAACTCACTCTGTAGACCAGGCTGGCTTTGAACTCAGAAATCTGCCTGCCTCTGCCTCCCAAGTGCTAGGATTAAAGGCATGTGCCACCACACCAGGATCTTTTTTTTTTTTTTTTCATTCTTGAAACTTTCATTCAGTCTGTCCTTTGACTGGAGAATTGAGGACGCTGATATTTAAAATTATTGATGTGTGTGTGTGTGTATGCAGTAGAAATCCTATTGTTGATTTTTGGTGTTTTCTTTTTAGTATATTTTATTCTTTAATAATTAAGACTTTCCACAACATGACTCTCTCTACAATGCTGAATTCTCTCTTCAGGGAGACATAATTTTTCCTATATTTCGTTTAGGTTTTAGTTTATTGAATATAATTTATATTTATATAAGTTTATGCCATGGAAAATCTCCATTCTCCTTAAATCATTACAGTTTTGCTGGGTATATTATTTTGTATGCATTGTTACAACCTCTGGGGGATTTCAGAGTTTTCACTGAAAAATCAGCTGTTAGTCTTTTCTTACAGCTTTCAATATACATTCTTTGTTATATATACTTAGTGTTTTAATAATGTTCAAAGGATTTTCCTTCCTTGTCCTATCTATTTGTTGTTCTCTGTTGTGGGGAGGGGATGATGTGCATAGAGGTGCCTTTCCTTAGTGTGGGTAGTTTTTAATCTATAAGCATGCTGAAGATATCCAGGCCATTGAATTGGTGTCTCTTTCATCTATGCTAATAAGTTTGTGTTACTTGGTTTAGCCTGTTGGTATGTATTGTAATGCTAAGTGCAAACCCCAAGACCTAGTTGCCCCAGAGACAAGAGTCCTCAAGTAACCCAAGTGATGCTATGTGACTGTTGGCTAGACCCTGTTTGAATGTTAACTGCCTTGTCAGTCATAAGTGCTTACTTACAAAGTCTTGGCCTCTGTGTAAAGTACTAGCCCAGCTGAGTACAAATAGACATAGATCCTGAAGTCAGCGGAGAACAAATAGCTATACATCTTGTGGATAGGTGCCTAATAACCCTTTCTGTTCTGATCTTTCTGCTGAACTGTTTACCCAGTCAATATCCTGTTCCTGGGAACAGGTGCATTACTCAGAGACAAAGCGACCCCCTCCACCCCCTTCTTGCTCCTACGAGTATATAACCTGTTTGGGAAAAATAAAATTCGTCACCTTGAACAGAACCTTGTCTTGCTGTCCGTTCTTTGTTTCTTTGTCCCCCATTCTCTTCCAGGTACCTCTCAAGTCTCTGTTCGACTGTCCTGCGGGTCGAAATATGTGACCTTGCCCCCAAGTTATTTCTGACTGGTGAATTAAGATGTGTACAGTCTATAGCTTGGCAGAATTAACAAAGGTGGGGCTTGGTTTTCTGAGCTTGGGGGTCAGAGGAGACCTAAAGGGGAGGGAGAAGAAGGGGAGGAGAAAGATACCATTGGTTAGGAGTCAAGAAAGCATGGCTCTGAGGGATGGCCAATTGGAGTTAAGAGCAGCCCAGATGAAACATTGTAAGTAATAACTTGAGGTTGTTGATTGTTGCGGCCTGCCCGCAGTCCACAACACGAACGGTTCAACTGAGAATGGCAGTTCGCTGAAAAGAGAGGAATCTAGACGGGGCGGAAGAAAGAATGGAGCTAAGACAAATCCTGATCAAAGCTCAATTTTACTAATTCCAGACACTCAGTTATAAAGGAAGGGGGAGGGAACCCAATATCCCACCAAGTAACTCAGGGTCCAATAGCAGGACGAACACGTGTGTGCCTCCAGGCAGCAAAGGCAGGTTCCAGCAGTGGGCGTGGCAGGACGAATAAGCCGGTAGCTCCACCCTTGAGCAGGCAGGTTCCAGGCTGGGGGGAAGGGAGGCCACAGTTGATAGGAAAGTAGATTCTAACAGTATACATAGTGATATCTGCCCAGCTTTAGGGCTGATTAAGGCTTACTGTAAGTAATAAATGTTGAGTGTTTTTGATCTGGAAACTGAATGATCAAAGGCATGGTACAAACCCCAGATTGGGATTAAATATTTTCTACAGCATGCTCTGTAGGTCTTCTTGTGGTGTCCTTGATCCCTCCAGTTTACTTGAGAATTTTATTTCCATAACACAGGAGTGTACAACACAACAACGTTGAATAAGCTTTTGCATCGCTGCTCTTGTTGTTCAATTTGAAATAACTAAATTATTCCTGAAACTTGTTCAATTCTCCTAAATTGTCCAATTCTTTTCAGGTATCCTTCCTTCCTTCCTTCCTTCCTTCCTTCCTTCCTTCCTTCCTTCCTTCCTTCCTTTCTTTTTTTTTTTTCGAGACAGGGTTTCTCTCTGTAGTCCTGGCTGTCCTGGAACTCACTCTGTAGACCAGGCTGGCCTCAAACTCAGAAATCCGCCTGCCTCTGCCTCCCAAGTGCTGGCATTAAAGGCGTACTCCACTACTGCCCAGCTGGATATTTTTTTCTTTAAAAGTGATATTTTACTAGCTTTTTCTTCTCAAGTCATGGGTTGACTTATGGTTCTTTCAATTAGAAAAAAAGGATTTGAAAGTGAAGATCCCTGTCTGTTTACTCTTCCTCTGGGAGAACAGAGAAGAGAAAAAAAATGATGCTTATGAGAATTGAAGCAAACAGTGTTATGTCCAGTTCTCGGGAACCCCGGAAGAACTCTAGTAATTACAAGTCTGATGTAATATAACAAAGAGAGACTTTATTCAGTCAGACCCGGATCTTAAACATTTCCCACAGTGCAGGTTAGGAATACGATGCTCCAATCCAGGGGCTTGGAGTTTTTATATGCGCATATACATAAGCAGGGATCCTCGGGCTTTGGGGAGGTGACAAGGAAAGCCATCCTTCAAACCTGATTTGTTCAGACAGTGAAGCAGAATAGTGCAGTTGGGAGGAGGGACTCTTTCTGACCTGGAAAGTAACTTTATGGTGCTTTCAGGAACTAGTGTGTTTTTACAAACTGGTCACAGCTGTCTGGAAACACTTAAACACCCTTCTCTCATGGCCCAAGACTGGGCCACTTAAAATTTCAAGGCTGTTCGGTCCTTGTTTCCCTTAAGGACAGGAGCCATCTGCATGGGAGAAAAGTTATCTATCAAGGAGAGTGCCAGCCTCAGTGACTCAAAGGCAGGGATGTGTTGCCATTTGTCTGTTCCCAAAGCTGGCATCTATTGCTTCCTGGGGCTGAGGGCCT